>NW_028234034.1:195000-270000 GCF_037954325.1 Fistularia commersonii
ATGAATTAAGGTGTGTGTGTGTGTGTGTGTGTGTGTGTGTGTGTGTTTGTTTTTTTTTTGTGTCTGTGTGAGTGTGTTCGTGTGTGTATGTGTGAGAGTTTGTTTAGGTGGGGGGGGTACCAGGGCCCTTCGCGGAGGAGCATTGGAGCGGAGAAGCGGAGGAATGGAGGAGTGGAGGTAATTTTTCTCTTCTCAAAGGCAGAGGATGGGAAGTTTGGGGGCAGTAGGACGCCTTAGACCGGCCACTGTGAGCCTTCTCCAGATATAGATCCCCCGGACGTATGATTGGAGCTCCTGGACCATTGGGCACACACATGTGAATGAGTGGATGAGCTAATGTTTGTTTGGTAGTGGATGCATTTCGGCTAATGCTATTAGCACAGCTATGATGAGTTAAGGTGTGTTGTGTGTGTGTGTGTGTGTGTGTGTGTGTGTGTGTGTGCGCGTGTGTGTGTTTGGGTGTTTTTGTGTGTGTGTGAGTGTGTTTAGGTGGGGGGGGGTACCAGGGCCCATAGCGGAGGAGCGGTGGAGCTGAGAAGCGGAGGAGCGGAGTTGCGGAGGTATTGTTTCTCCTCTCAGAGGCGGGGAAGCTTGGGAGCTATTAGCACAGCTATGATGACTTAAGGTGTGTGTGTGTGTGTGTGTGTTTGTGTGTTTGTGTGTTCTTGTGTGTGTGTGTGGGTGTGTGTGTGTTTGTGTGTGCGTTTGTGTATATGTGTGTAACAGTTTGTTTAGGTGGGGGGGGGGGCGGACAGGGGGTAGCTGGGCCTGGAGCGGATGAGCTGTGAAGCGGATGGAGGGCAGAAGCACGTCCCATAATTCTCCTGAGTCCGGCGGATCGGGAGTACCAGGGCCTATAGCGGAGGAGCGGTGGAGCGGAGAAGCGGACCATTGGGCACACACATGTGAATGAGTGGATGAGCTAATGTCTGTTTGGTTGTGGATGCGTTTCGGCTAATGCTATTAGCACAGCTATGATGACTTAATGTGTGTATGTGTGTCAGTGTGTGTGTGTGTGTGTGAGTGTCTTTGTGTATGTGTGTGATAGTTTGTTTTGGTGGGGGGGGGGGGGGGGTCGCGGACATGGAGTACCAGGGCGCACACATGTGAATGAGTGGATGAGCTAATGTTTGTTTGGTTGTGGATGCGTTTCGGCTAAAGCTATTAGCACAGCTATGAAGACTGAAGGTGTGTGTATGTGTGTATGTGTGTGTCTGTGTATGTGTGAGTGTCTTTGTGTGTGTGTGTGTGTGTGAGAGGCTCTTTTGGTGGGGGGGGGGGGTCGCGGACAGGGAGTACCATTGGGCACACACATGTGAATGAGTGGATGAGCGAATGTTTGGTTGTGGATGCGTTTCGGCTAATGCTATTAGCACAGCTCTGATGAGTTAAGATGTGTGTATGTGTGTTTGTGTGTTTGTGTGTTTTTGTGTGTGTGTGAGTGATTTTGTGTGAGAGTTTGTTTAGGTAGGGGGGGGGGAGTACCAGGGCCCATAGCGGAGGAGCGGTGGAGCTGAGAAGCGGAGGAGCAGAGGAGCGGAGGTAATGTTTCTTCTCTCAGAGGCGGAGCAGCTTGGGGGCAGCAGAACCCCTTAGACGGGCTAATGTGAGCATTCTCCGGACATAGATCCCCCGAACGTATGATTGGAGCTCCCGGACCACTGGGCACAAACATGTGAATGAGAGGATGAGCTAATGTTTGTTTGGTTGTGGATGCGTTTCGGCTAATGCTATTAGCACAGCTATGATGAGTTAAGGTGTGTGTGTGTATGTGTGAGTGTGTGTGTTTGTTTTTGTGTCTGTGTGAGTGTGTTCGTGTGTGTATGTGTGAGAGTTTGTTTAAGTGGGGGGGGGGGGGGGGTACCAGGGCCCATCACGGAGGAGCGGTGGAGCGGAGAAGCGGAGGAATGGAGGAGCGGAGGTAATTTTTCTCTTCTCAAAGGCAGAGGATGGGAAGTTTGGGTGCAGTAGGACGCCTTAGACCGGCCACTGTGAGCCTTCTCCAGATATAGATCCCCCGGATGTATGATTGGAGCTCCCGGACCATTGGGCACACACATGTGAATGAGTGGATGAGCTAATGTTTGTTTGGTAGTTGATGCGTTTCGGCTAATGCTATTAGCACAGCTATGATGAGTTATGATGAGTGTTTGTGTGTTTGTGTGTTCTTGTGTGTGTGTGTGTTTGTGTGTGCGTTTGTGTATATGTGTGTGACAGTTTGTTTAGGTGGGGGGGGGGGGGCGCGGACAGGGGGTAGCTGGGCCTGGAGCGGATGAGCTGTGAAGCGGATGGAGGGCAGAAGCACGTCCCATAATTCTCCTGAGTCCGGCGGATCGGGAGTACCAGGGCCTATAGCGGAGGAGCGGTGGAGCGGAGAAGCGGACCATTGGGCACACACATGTGAATGAGTGGATGAGCTAATGTTTGTTTGGTTGTGGATGCATTTCGGCTAATGCTATTAGCACAGCTATGATGACTTAATGTGTGTATGTGTGTCAGTGTGTGTGTGTGTGTGAGTGTCTTTGTGTATGTGTGTGATAGTTTGTTTTGGTGGGGGGGGGGGGGTCGCGGACACGGAGTACCAGGGCGCACACATGTGAATGAGTGGATGAGCTAATGTTTGTTTGGTTGTGGATGCGTTTCGGCTAATGCTATTAGCACAGCTATGATGAGTTAAGGCGTGTGTGTGTGTGTGTGAGTGTGTGTGTTTGTTTGTTTTTGTGTCTATGTGAGTGTGTTCGTGTGTGTATGTGTGAGAGTTTGTTTAAGTGGGGGGGGGGGTACCAGGGCCCATCACGGAGGAGCGGTGGAGCGGAGAAGCGGAGGAATGGAGGAGCGGAGGTAATTTTTCTCTTCTCAAAGGCAGAGGATGGGAAGTTTGGGGGCAGTAGGACGCCTTAGACCGGCCACTGTGAGCCTTCTCCAGATATAGATCCCCCGGACGTATGATTGGAGCTCCCGGACCATTGGGCACACACATGTGAATGAGTGGATGAGCTAATGTTTGTTTGGTAGTGGATGCATTTCGGCTAATGCTATTAGCACAGCTATGATGAGTTAAGGTGTGTTTGTGTGTGTGTGTGTGTGTGTGTGTGTGTGTGTGCGCGTGTGTGTGTTTGTGTGTTTTTGTGTATGTTTGAGTGTGTTTAGGTGGGGGGGGGTACCAGGGCCCATAGCGGAGGAGCGGTGGAGCTGAGAAGCGGAGGAGCGGAGTAGCGGAGGTATTGTTTCTCCTCTCAGAGGCGGGGAAGCTTGGGAGCTATTAGCACAGCTATGATGACTTAAGGTGTGTGTGTGTGTGTGTTTGTGTGTTTGTGTGTTCTTGTGCGTGTGTGTGTTTGTGTGTGCGTTTGTGTATATGTGTGTGACAGTTTGTTTAGGTGGGGGGGGGGGCGCGGACAGGGGGTAGCTGGGCCTGGAGCGGATGAGCTGTGAAGCGGATGGAGGGCAGAAGCACGTCCCATAATTCTCCTGAGTCCGGCGGATCGGGAGTACCAGGGCCTATAGCGGAGGAGCGGTGGAGCGGAGAAGCGGACCATTGGGCACACACATGTGAATGAGTGGATGAGCTAATGTCTGTTTGGTTGTGGATGCATTTCGGCTAATGCTATTAGCACAGCTATGATGACTTAATGTGTGTATGTGTTACAGTGTGTGTGTGTGTGTGAGTGTTTTTGTGTATGTGTGTGATAGTTTGTTTTGGTGGGGGGGGGGGGGGGTCGCGGACACGGAGTACCAGGGCGCACACATGTGAATGAGTGGATGAGCTAATGTTTGTTTGGTTGTGGATGCGTTTCGGCTAAAGCTATTAGCACAGCTATGAAGACTGAAGGTGTGTGTATGTGTGTATGTGTGTGTCTGTGTGTGTGTGAGTGTCTTTGTGTGTGTGTGTGTGTGAGAGGCTCTTTTGGTGGGGGGGGGGGGGGTCGCGGACAGGGAGTACCATTGGGCACACACATGTGAATGAGTGGATGAGCGAATGTTTGTTTGGTTGTGGATGCGTTTCGGCTAATGCTATTAGCACAGCTCTGATGACTTAAGATGTGTGTGTTTGTGTGTTTTTGTGTGTGTGTGAGTGATTTTGTGTGAGTTTTTGATTAGGTGGGGGGGGGGGGGGGGGGGGGGGAGTACCAGGGCCCATAGCGGAGGAGCGGTGGAGCTGAGAAGCGGAGGAGCAGAGGAGCGGAGGTAATGTTTCTTCTCTCAGAGGCGGAGCAGCTTGGGGGCAGCAGAACCCCTTAGACGGGCTAATGTGAGCATTCTCCGGACATAGATCCCCTGTACGTATGATTGGAGCTCCCGGACCACTGGGCACACACATGTGAATGAGTGGATGAGCTAATGTTTGTTTGGTTGTGGATGCGTTTCGGCTAATGCTATTAGCACAGCTATGATGAGTGAAGGTGTTTGTGTGTGTGTGTGAGTGTGTGTGTTTGTTTGTTTTTGTGTCTATGTGAGTGTGTTCGTGTGTGTTTGGTTGAGAGTTTGTTTAAGTGGGGGGGGGGGGGTACCAGGGCCCATCATGGAGGAGCGGTGGAGCGGAGAAGCGGAGGAATTGAGGAGCGGAGGTAATTTTTCTCTTCTCAAAGGCAGAGGATGGGAAGTTTGGGTGCAGTAGGACGCCTTAGACCGGCCACTGTGAGCCTTCTCCAGATATAGATCCCCCGGATGTATGATTGGAGCTCCCGGACCATTGGGCACACACATGTGAATGAGTGGATGAGCTAATGTTTGTTTGGTAGTGGATGCGTTTCAGCTAATGCTATTAGCACAGCTATGATGAGTTAAGGTGTTTGTGTGTGTGTGTGTGTGTATGTGTGTGTGTGTGTGTGTGTCTTTGTTTGTGTTTGTGTTTGTGTGTTTTTGTGTGTGTGTGAGTGTGTTTAGGTGGGGGGGGGGTACCAGGGCCAATAGCGGAGGAGCGGTAGAGCTGAGAAGCGGAGGAGCATAGGAGCGGAGGTCATGTTTCTTCTCTCAGAGGCGGGGAAGCTTGGGGGCAGAAGAACCCCTTAGACGGCCTAATGTGAGCCTTCTCTGGAGATAGCTCCCCCAGACGTATGACCGGAGCTCCCAGACCTCTGGGCACATACATGTGAATGAGTGGATGAGCTAATGTTTGTGTGGTTGTGGATGCGTTTCGGCTAATGCTTTTAGCACAGCTATGATGACTTAAGGTGTGTATGTGTGTCTGTGTGTGTGTGTATGTGAGTGTCTTTGTTTATGTGTGTGATAGTTTCTTTTGGTGGGGGGGGGGTCGCGGACAGGGAGTACCAGGGCACACACATGTGAATGAGTGGATGAGCTAATGTTTGTTTGGTTGTGGATGCGTTTCGGCTAATGCTATTAGCACCGCTATGAAGACTTAAAGTGTGTGTATGTGTGTATGTGTGTGTCTGTGTGTGTGTGTGAGTGTCTTTGTGTGTGTGTGTGTGTGTGTGTGTTTGTGTGTGTGAAAGGCTCTTTTGGTGGGGGAGGGGGGGGTCGCGGACAGGGATTACCATTGGGCACACACATGTGAATGAGTGGATGAGCTAATGTTTGTTTGGTTGTGGATGCGTTTCGGTTAATGCTATTAGCACATCTATGATGAATTAAGGTTTGTGTGTGTGTGTGTGTGTGTGTGTGTTTGTTTTTTTTGTGTCTGTGTGAGTGTGTCGTGTGTGTATCTGTGAGAGTTTGTTTAGGTGGGGGGGGGTACTAGGGCCCTTCGCGGAGGAGCGGTGGAGCGGAGAAGCAGAGGAACGGAGGAGTGGAGGTAATTTTTCTCTTCTTAAAGGCAGAGGATGGGAAGTTTGGGGGCAGTAGGACGCCTTAGACCGGCCACTGTGAGCCTTGTCCAGATATAGATCCCCCGGACGTATGATTGGAGCTCCCGGACCATTGGGCACACACATGTGAATGAGTGGATGAGCTAATGTTTGTTTGGTAGTGGATGCATTTCGGCTAATGCTATTAGCACAGCTATGATGAGTTAAGGTGTGTTTGTGTGTGTGTGTGTGTGTGTGCGCGCGTGTGTGTGTTTGTGTGTTTTTGTGTATGTGTGAGTGTGTTTAGGTGGGGGGGGGAGGTACCAGGGCCCATAGCGGAGGAGCGGTGGAGCAAAGAAGCGGAGGAGCGGAGGAGCGGAGTAGCGGAGGTATTGTTTCTCCTCTCAGAGGCGGGGAAGCTTGGGAGCTATTAGCACAGCTATGATGACTTAAGGTGTGTGTGTGTGTGTGTGTGTTTGTGTGTTTGTGTGTTCTTGTGTGTGTGTGTGTTTGTGTGTGCGTTTGTGTATATGTGTGTGACAGTTTGTTTAGGTGGGGGGGGGCGCGGAAGGGGGGTAGCTGGGCCTGGAGCGGATGAGCTGTGAAGCGGATGGAGGGCAGAAGCACGTCCCATAATTCTCCTGAGTCCGGCGGATCGGGAGTACCAGGGCCTATAGCGGAGGAGCGGTGGAGCGGAGAAGCGGACCATTGGGCACACACATGTGAATGAGTGGATGAGCTAATGTTTGTTTGGTTGTGGATGCATTTCGGCTAATGCTATTAGCACAGCTATGATGACTTAATGTGTGTATGTGTGTCAGTGTGTGTGTGTGTGTGAGTGTCTTTGTGTATGTGTGTGATAGTTTGTTTTGGTGGGGGGGGGGGGGGGGGTCGCGGACACGGAGTACCAGGGCGCACACATGTGAATGAGTGGATGAGCTAATGTTTGTTTGGTTGTGGATGCGTTTCGGCTAAAGCTATTAGCACAGCTATGAAGACTGAAGGTGTGTGTATGTGTGTATGTGTGTGTCTGTGTGTGTGTGAGTGTCTTTGTGTGTGTGTGTGTGTGTGTGAGAGGCTCTTTTGGTGGGGGGGGGGGTCGCGGACAGGGAGTACCATTGGGCACACACATGTGAATGAGTGGATGAGCGAATGTTTGTTTGGTTGTGGATGCGTTTCGGCTAATGCTATTAGCACAGCTCTGATGAGTTAAGATGTGTGTGTATGTGTGTTTGTGTGTTTGTGTGTTTTTGTGTGTGTGTGAGTGATTTTGTGTGAGAGTTTGTTTAGGTGGGGGGGGGGGAGGAGTACCAGGGCCCATAGCGGAGGAGCGACGGAGCTGAGAAGCGGAGGAGCAGAGGAGCGGAGGTAATGTTTCTTCTCTCAGAGGCGGAGCAGCTTGGGGGCAGCAGAACCCCTTAGACGGGCTAATGTGAGCATTCTCCGGACATAGATCCCCTGTACGTATGATTGGAGCTCCCGGACCACTGGGCACACACATGTGAATGAGTGGATGAGCTAATGTTTGTTTGGTTGTGGATGCGTTTCGGCTAATGCTATTAGCACAGCTATGATGAGTTAAGGTGTGTGTGTGTGTGTGTGTGTGTGTGTGTGTGTTTGTTTGTTTTTGTGTCTGTGTGAGTGTGTTCGTGTGTGTATGTGTGAGAGTTTGTTTAAGTGTGTGGGGGGGGGGGGTACCAGGGCCCATCACAGAGGAGCGGTGGAGCGGAGAAGCGGAGGAATGGAGGAGCGGAGGTAATTTTTCTCTTCTCAAAGGCAGAGGATGGGAAGTTTGGGTGCAGTGGGACGCCTTAGACCGGCCACTGTGAGCCTTCTCCAGATATAGATCCCCCGGATGTATGATTGGAGCTCCCGGACCATTGGGCACACACATGTGAATGAGTGGATGAGCTAATGTTTGTTTGGTAGTGGATGCGTTTCGGCTAATGCTATTAGCACAGCTATGATGAGTTAAGGTGTGTGTGTGTGTGTGTGTGTGTGTGTGTGTGTGTGAGTGTCTTTGTGTGTGTTTGTGTGTTTTTGAGTGTGTGTGAGTGTGTTTAGGTGGGGGGGGGGGGGTACCAGGGCCAATAGCGGAGGAGCGGTGGAGCTGAGAAGCGGAGGAGCAGAGGAGCGGAGGTAATGTTTCTTCTCTCAGAGGCGGGGAAGCTTGGGGGCAGAAGAACCCCTTAGACGGCCTGATGTGAGCATTCTCCGGACATAGATCCCCTGTACGTATGATTGGAGCTCCCGGACCACTGGGCACACACATGTGAATGAGTGGATGAGCTAATGTTTGTTTGGTTGTGGATGCGTTTCGGCTAATGCTATTAGCACAGCTATGATGAGTTAAGGTGTGTGTGTGTGTGTGTGTGTGTGTGTGTGTGTTTGTTTGTTTTTGTGTCTGTGTGAGTGTGTTCGTGTGTGTATGTGTGAGAGTTTGTTTAAGTGTGTGGGGGGGGGGGGTACCAGGGCCCATCACAGAGGAGCGGAGAAGCGGAGGAATGGAGGAGCGGAGGTAATTTTTCTCTTCTCAAAGGCAGAGGATGGGAAGTTTGGGTGCAGTAGGACGCCTTAGACCGGCCACTGTGAGCCTTCTCCAGATATAGATCCCCCGGATGTATGATTGGAGCTCCCGGACCATTGGGCACACACATGTGAATGAGTGGATGAGCTAATGTTTGTTTGGTAGTGGATGCGTTTCGGCTAATGCTATTAGCACAGCTATGATGAGTTAAGGTGTGTGTGTGTGTGTGTGTGTGTGTGTGTGTGTGTGAGTGTCTTTGTGTGTGTTTGTGTGTTTTTGAGTGTGTGTGAGTGTGTTTAGGTGGGGGGGGGGGTACCAGGGCCAATAGCGGAGGAGCGGTGGAGCTGAGAAGCGGAGGAGCAGAGGAGCGGAGGTAATGTTTCTTCTCTCAGAGGCGGGGAAGCTTGGGGGCAGAAGAACCCCTTAGACGGCCTGATGTGAGCCTTCTCTGGAGATAGCTCCCCCAGACGTATGACCGGAGCTGCCGGACCATTGGGCACACACATGTGAATGAGTGGATGAGCTAATGTTTGTTTGGTTGTGGATGCGTTTCGGCTAATGCTATTAGCACAGCTAATATGAGTTAAGGTGTGTGTGTGTGTATGTCTGTGTGTGTTTGTGTGTGTGTGTGTGTGTGAGTTTGTTTAGGTGGGGGGGGTCGCGGACAGGGAGTACCAGGGCCTCGAGCGGATGAGCTGAGGAGTGGAGGAGGGCAGATGCCCGGCCTTGATTCGCTTATGTCCAGCGGTTCGGGAATTCCAGGGCCCAAAGCGGAGGAGCAGTGGAGCTGAGAAGCGGAGGAGCGGAGGAGCGGAGTAGCAGAGGCATAGTTTCTCCTCTCAGAGGCGGGGAAGCTTGGGGGCATCAGAACCCCTTGGACGGGCTAATGTGAGCATTCTCCGGACATAGATCCCCCGAACGTATGAATGGAGCTCCCGGACCATTGGGCACACACATGTGAATGAGTGGATGAGCTAATGTTTGTTTGGTTGTGGATGCATTTCGGCTAATGCTATTAGCACAGCTATGATGAGTTAAGGTGTGTGTGTGTGTGTGTGTGTGTGTGTGTGTGTGTGTGTGTGTGTGTTTGTTTGTTTTTGTGTCTGTGTGAGGGTGTTCGTGTGTGTGTGTGTGAGAGTTTGTTTAGGTGGGGGGGGGGGGGTACCAAGGCCCATCGCGGAAGAGCTGTGGAGCGGAGAAGCGGAGGAATGGAGGAGCGGAGGTAATTTCTCTCTTCTCAAAGGCAGAGGATGGGAAGTTTGGGGGCAGTAGGACGCCTTAGACCAGCCACTGTGAGCCTTCTCCAGATATAGATCCCCCGGACGTATGATTGGAGCTCCCGGACCATTGGGCACACACATGTGAATGAGTGGATGAGCTAATGTTTGTTTGGTAGTGGATGCGTTTCGGCTAATGCTATTAGCACAGCTATGATGAGTTAAGGTGTGTTTGTGTGTGTGTGTGTGTGTGTGTGTGCGTTTGTGTGTTTGTGTGTTTTTGTGTGTGAGTGAGTGTGTTTAAGTGGGGGGGGGTACCAGGGCCCATAGCCGAGGAGCGGTGGAGCTGAGAAGCGGAGGAGCGGAGTAGCGGAGGTATTGTTTCTCCTCTCAGAGGCGGGGAATCTTGGGAGCTATTAGCACAGCTATGATGACTTAAGGTGTGTGTGTGTTTGTGTGTTTGTGTGTTCTTGTGTGTGTGTGTGTGTGTGTTTTTGTGTGTGCGTTTGTGTATATGTTTGTGACAGTTTGTTTAGGTGGGGGGGGGGCGCGGACAGGGGGTAGCTGGGCCTGGAGCGGATGAGCTGTGAAGCGGATGGAGGGCAGAAGCACGTCCCATAATTCTCCTGAGTCCGGCGGATCGGGAGTACCAGGGCCCATAGCGGAGGAGCGGTGGAGCGGAGAAGCGAACCATTGGGCACACACATGTGAATGAGTGGATGAGCTAATGTTTGTTTGGTTGTGGATGCATTTCGGTAATGCTATTAGCACAACTATGATGACTTAATGTGTGTATGTGTTTCAGTGTGTGTGTGTGTGTGAGTGTCTTTGTGTATGTGTGTGATAGTTTGTTTTGGTGGGGGGGGGGGGGGGGGGGGTCGCGGACACGGAGTACCAGGGCACACACATGTGAATGAGTGGATGAGCTAATGTTTGTTTGGTTGTGGATGCGTTTCGGCTAAAGCTATTAGCACAGCTATGATGAGTTAAGGTGTGTGTGTATGTGTGTGTGTGTGTGTTTGTGTGTTTTTGTGTGTGTGTGAGTGATTTTTTGTGAGAGTTTATTTTGGTGGGGGGGGGGGGGGGGGGGGGAGTACCAGGGCCCATAGCGGAGGAGCAGTGGAGCTGAGAAGCGGAGGAGCGGAGTAGCGGAGGTATTGTTTCTCTTCTCAGAGGCGGGGAAGCTTGGGAGCTATTAGCACAGGTATGATGACTTAAGATGTGTGTGTGGGTGTGTGTTTGTGTGTTTGTGTGTTTGTGTGTTTGTGTGTTCTCGTGTGTGTGTGTGTGTGTGTGTGTGTGTGTGTTTGTGTGTGCGATTGTGTATATGTGTGTGACAGTTTGTTTAGGTGGGGGGGGGGCGCGGACAGGGGGTAGCTGGGCCTGGAGCGGATGAGCTGTGGAGCGGATGGAGGGCAGAAGCACGTCCCATTCAGCCGCCGGCAACCATAAAAACCTATCTTTAACTTAAAAACAAACAAAAATATGCAATATCTCATTTCTGTGCAATATTCAGAAACTGTGCAATATTTCATTTCATAACAGCTACATTGTGCAATATTTCATCTCATCTCATAAGAGCTACACTATAATGTTCCCTTCTATCATACTATTGTGCACTCCTTACCTCACTTGTTACTAAGACACTCATAGTTTTATCACTGCTTACTAAGACACTTTATAGTTTCACTGAAACACTTTATAGTTTATAGTTTATTTTTATTTATAATTCTGCCTTTCTTTTATTATTTATTACTGTTATATTTTCTGTAACTCTGGCACTGCAATTTCCTTCGGGATTATAAAAGTTGTTCTGATTCTTATTCTTAATTCTCCTGAGTCCGGCGGATCGGGAGTACCAGGGCCCATAGTGGAGGAGCGGTGGAGCGGAGAAGCGGACCATTGAGCACACACATTTGAATGAATGGATGAGCTAATGTTTCTTTGGTTGTGGATGCGTTTCGGCTAATGCTATTAGCACAGCTATGATGACTTAATGTGTGTATGTGTGTCAGTGTGTGTGTGTGTGTGAGTGTCTTTGTGTATGTGTGTGATAGTTTGTTTTGGTGGGGGGGGGGGGGGGGGTCGCGGACACGGAGTACCAGGGCACACACATGTGAATGAGTGGATGAGCTAATGTTTGTTTGGTTGTGGATGCGTTTCGGCTAAAGCTATTAGCACAGCTATGAAGACTTAAGGTATGTGTATGTGATTATGTGTGTGTCTGTGTGTGTGTGAGTGTCTTTGTGTGTGTGTGTGAGAGGCTCTTTTGGTGGGGGGGGGGGGTCGTGGACAGGGAGTACCATTGGGCACACACATGTGAATGAGTGGTTTAGCTAATGTTTGTTTGGTTGTGAATGCGTTTCGGCTAATCCTATTAGCACAGCTATGAGTTAAGGTGTGTGTATGTGTGTGTGTGTGTGTGTTTGTGTGTTTTTGTGTGTGTGTGAGGGATTTTGTGTGAGAGTTTGTTTAGGTGGGGGGGAGGGGGGGGGAGTACCAGGGCCCATCGCGGAGGAGCGGTGGAGCTGAGAAGCGGAGGAGCAGAGGAGCGAAGGTAATGTTTCTTCTCTCAGAGGCGGGGAAGCTTGGGGGCAGAAGAACCCCTTAGACGGGCTAATGTGAGCATTCTCCGGACATAGATCACCCGGTCGTATGATTGGAGCTGCCGGACCATTGGGCACACACATGTGAATGAGTGGATGAGCTAATGTTTGTTTGGTTGTGGATGCGTTTCGGCTAATGCTATTAGCACAGCTATGATGAGTTAAGGTGTGTGTGTGTGTGTGTGTTTGTTTGTTTTTGTGTCTGTGTGAGTGTGTTCGTGTGTGTATGTGTGAGAGTTTGTTTAGGTGGGGGGGTGGTACCAGGGCCCATCGCGGAGGAGCGGAGGAGCGGAGGAGCGGAGAAGCGGAGGAATGGAGGAGCGGAGGTAATGTTTCTCTTCTCAAAGGCAGAGGATGGGAAGTTTGGGGGCAGTAGGACGCCGGTGCGAGCGATGCGTTTCAAGGCGTATTGCATGTGTGTATGGAGGGGGGGGTCTACAGGACACCGCAGACCGGCAATGGTGCACCTTCTCCGGACATCGATCCCCGAAACGTCGGCGTGGAGCTCCCGGAGCAGCCGGCGTGTACATGTGAATGAATGGAGGAGCTAATTTGTGTGTGTGGGGTGGTGGTGGTGTGGGGGGAAGGGGGGGGGGGGGGCGTTTCGGCTAATGCTATCAGCACAGCTATGATTATCCCCAGAACGTTGAGAACGAGCCCCCGGAACTCCAGACATGCGTATATAAAAGAGTGGAATTAAGGTGTGTGTGAGTGTGTGTGTGTGTGTGTGTGTGTGTGTCTATGTGTGTGTGTGTGTGTGTGTGTGTGTGTGTGTGTGTGTGTGTGTGTGTGTGTATGTGTGGGACAGAAATAATGTCGGGGACAGAAATTGTTATTAGCCTGCTGGCAGATGACACACCCTTAGTTTTGAAAAATGAACATCAAGTCCCAATAAGCGTTGAAAAAATTAAAACATTCTCCAAGGCTTCAGGATTGTCATTAAACTTAAAGAAATGCAAACTTCTTGCGCTGCATGACTCACCACTAAAGGAAATCAGCAATGTTCCTATCAAATCAGAAATAAAATACTTGAGCATTTTCCTATCTAAGGACCAAAAGTTAAATCAATCCAGGAACATTGAATCTAAACTGAATCAAAGTAAAGCAAAATTGAATATATGGCTCCAAAGAGATTTATCAATATTAGGCCGGATATATTTGACTAAAATGGAATATTTATCCAGATGTATATACCCAGTGTATTCCAATGCTGCTCCAAATCAACTCATAAAATCTATTAACCAAATAAATTTCAACTTTATCTGGAGGAACAGACCACACCATCTAAAAAAATCACATATGGGGAAAGAAACAAGTGAGGGAGGGCTGAAAGTGATAGAGTTGGACTGCCTGAATGGGACATTGAAGGTGAACTGGTTGAAATCCTGGATCAAACATCATCATTTTTTCTGGTATTGTACTCCAAACTACTTATTTAACAAAGTCGGTGGCCTAAGTCTTGTGCTTATCTCTGACTTGGATATCAACAAGATTCCTGTCCAATTTTCAGAGTTCCATAAACAAATACTATTATACTGGAAAATGATATATGTACACAATTTCTCACCACACAGTCCAATAATTTGGAACAATAGATATGTACTGCGTGGCAACAAACCTCTGTTTTACAAGGAATGCTTTGAGAAAGGTATATGGTCAATAATTGACTTGATGGATGACAATGGCAGTCGTCTAGACTATGAACAGTTCTGTACTACACACAGATTTAAGCCTCCCATATTAGAGTTGATAAAGTTACGAAACGCACTGCCTCGACAATTTGTATTCCTGACCAAAAATATAATGACGCACCAAACCGTACAACCACAGTTACCCCGACTATCACTCCAGGGAATCTCAATTCTGGACAGAAAGTGCAGCAACTCCTTTATTAGGACATGTTTCACAGGAAACTTGTTCCCTGGACGTCAAAACAAAAATAATATTTGAAATAAATTTGATAAGGAATCGACTGCCACGCTGCGAACTATGTGTCTGACTCTACCCATACCCCCCAAGGCAAGAAGAGACCCACTTCTAAATTATGAATGACATCTACCCATCTAAGGAATTATTGCGGGTACGCTTTACTTTTGAAGATAATATTTGTACATTTTGTGAAGACAACATTGAAACCACTGACCATATATTTTTTCTCATTCTCATTCCATCGTCACCAGTTTCCCTCTCAAAAGATGATATCACATTTGGTTTACTTATAAGCAACATAACAGATGAACTCTGTGTCAATGTTCTTTTAGGCCTGGCCAAGTTCTTCATTCACAAAAACAGAATGCAAAAATGCTCCCCAAATTTTAATTTCTTCATAAACGATTTTGAATTATAAAAAAAAAACTTAAAACTTATGGAAAAATCCAAAAACTGAAAAATATACAGTTACCCATGTCTGAGATTCCTTTTTTTTTGGAAAAAAAAAAAAACAACTTAATTACATGTTATATTCCCCTTGCAATTTTTTTTTCGTTTAAATTTTTTATTTGTCTATCTATTGATTTAATTATTTCCTTTTAATTTCTTTTTTTGTCTAGCACTGTAAATTTCTTACAAACCGTTAACACTATTAACTTCTGATTCCATACAGAACAAATGTCCTTCTGTCCGTTGCTTCCTCATCCCTGGTTGTTTCATTGACATTCAGTTCTACCTTGCTATGTTTATTTGTACATTTGTATATTTGTGTGTACTATTAATGTTCAATTAAAAACAGTTTGATGTCTGAGATTCCTTGTGAACGGCCAACTTAATTACATGTTATATTCCCCTTACAATTTTTTTTTTTAGTTTTTAATTTTATTTTTCTATCTATTTATTTAATTATTTCCTTTTAATTTTCTGTTTTTGTCTAGCATTAAAAATTCTCGCAAACCGTTAACACTATTAACTTCTGATTACATACAGAACGAATGCCCTTATGTCCCCCCCCCCCCCCCCCCCCGTCCCCCCGCTTTTTCCTTACGGTGGCAGACACTGAGATCAAAAGCAAATGTGTCATTGTAATGCAGTAACAGGGTGATAACAGCCGTGTTTGAAGTGTGTAGGGGCTTATAGGAGAGCAGAAGCACGTCACGCTATTCGCCTGAGTTCGGAGGATCGGGAGTACCAGGGCCCATAGCGGAGGAGCAGAGGAGTTGAGAAGCGGAGGAGCGGAGTTATGTTTCTCTTCTCAAAGGCGGGGAAGCTTGGGGGCAGCAGGACCCCTTAGACCGGCCAATGTGAGCCTTCTCCGGACATAGATCACCCGGACGTATGACTGGAGCTCCCGTACCTCTGGGCACACACATATGTGAATGAGTGGATGAGCTAATGTTTGTTTTGTTGTGGATACGTTTCGGCCAATGCTATTAGCACAGCTATGATGAGTTCAGGTGTGTGTGTGTGTGTGTGTGTGTATGGGTGTGTGTCTGTGTGTGTGTGTGCGTGTCTGTGTGTGTGTGTGTGTGTGTGTGTGTGTGTGTGTGTGTGTGTGTGTGTGTGTGTGCGTGTGTTTATGTGTGTGTGAGAGTTTGTTTTGGTGGGTGGGTGGGGATGGGGGGGGTTCCCGCGGACTGGGAGTACCAGGGCCTCGAACGGATGAGCTGAGGAGCGGAGGAGGGCAGATGCCCGGCCTTGATTCGCTTATGTCCAGCGGTTCGGGAGTTCCAGGGCCCAAAGCGGAGGAGCGGAGGACAGCAAAAGCCCTGTCCGCAATTCACCTGAGTCTGGCGGATCGGTAGTACCTGGTTCCGCAGCGGAGGAGCGGAGGAGCTGAGAAGCGGAGGAGCGGAGGAGATGTTTCTCTTCTCAGAGGCGGAGAGGGGGGGGGGAGCAGGACCCCTTACCCTTATCCCCCGGACGTTTGAGTGGAGCTCCCGGACCTCCGGGCACGCACATGCGAATGACTGGATGACAGGGAGTGCCAGGGCCTGGAGCGGATGAGCAGAGGAGAGGCGGAGGGCAGAAGCCCGGCCCAGTTCGGGAGTTCCAGGGTCCAAAGCGGGGGAGCGAAGAAGCGGAGGAGAGCAGAAGAGCAGAAGACTGGCCCGGAATTCACCGAAGTCCCGCAGATCGGGAGTTCCAGGGCCCGAGCGGAAGAGCGGAGGAGCGGAGGAGCGGAGCAAAGCGGAAGCCCGTCTTAACAACAAGGAAATTACAGATGAAGCTATAATTTCCACAGAAATCTTTAAATTCTATAGCCACCTATACACTTCGACATTATCAAAAAGCGATTGTGACTCCTTTCCAACAAATATTCCTCAATATATCCCAAAAATAACAACAACAAACAACATATGTTTGTTTTGTATATGTTTATATATAAACAACAAAAAATATACAGTTTGATGTCTGAGATTCCTTGTGAATCGCCAACTTAATTATATGTTGTATTCCCCTTGCAATCTTTTTTCGTTTTAATTTTTTATTTGTCTATCTATTGATTTAATTATTTCCTTTTAATTTCTTTTTTTGTCTAGCACTGTAAATTTCTCACAAACCGTTAACACTATTAACTTCTGATTCCATACAGAACAAATGTCCTTCTGTCCGTTGCTTCCTCATCCCTGGTTGTTTCATTGACATTCAGTTCTACCTTGCCATGTTTATTTGTACATTTGTATATTTGTGTGTACTATTTATGTTCAATTAAAAAAAAAAAAAAAAAAGAATGAGAGGCTGAGAAAATCTCCATGTCTCTCTCTCTCCCCCCCTTAATGCCCCCCCCCCTCTTCCTCACGGCGGCCGACGCAATGTGATTCTCGCCGTTGTTGTGGAAGTAGGGTAAAGGATTCCCCGCGTCGGTGCGAGCGATGCGTTTCAAGGCGTATTGCATGTGTGTATGGAGGGGGGGGGTCTACAGGATACCGCAGGCCGGCAATGGTGCACCTTCTGCGGACATCGATCACCGAAACGTCGGCGTGGAGCTCCCGGAGCAGCCGGCGTGTACATGTGAATGAATGGAGGAGCTAATGTGTGTGTGGTGGTGGTGGTGTGTGTGGGGGGGGCGTTTCGGCTTGACGGGAAAGAAACCAAATGTGTCACAAATGCAAAAGTTTGGTGCTGTGTGCTATGCATACAAGCACAACAAAAAGAAACTTGACTCAAGAGGTGAGAAGGGAGTTTTCATTGGATATGCCAAAAATAGTCCAGCTTATTTTGTATATTATCCAAATAGTGAAAGAGTACTAAAACAGACTGCTAAAATTTGTGTCGAACCCATCTCCAGAGCAACAAACCCAGACAGAGATGAGCTCAGACCAGGATGATGATGATAATGATGATGATGATGATGATGATGATGATGATGATGATGATGATGATGATGATGATGATGATTATGATCAGTTAGACATTTAAAGAGGCAAGGAGTTCCCTCAATGCTGACAAGTGGATGAAATCTATGGACGAAGAGATGGAGTCATTGAGAGAGAAGAACACTTTTACCCTAACACAGCTACCCCAAGGCAAGTGTGCAGTGGGGGTGGGGGTGGGGGGTGGGGGGGCGAAAGCGCTAAAAAGAAATGAAGATGGCACAAACAAATATAAAGCTCGGTATGTTGCTAAGGGCTACAGTCAAAAGTATGGCACGGATTTCGAGGAAACATTTTCTCCAACAGCAAATATGACAAGTGTGAGGGTGTTTATGCAGAAATCAGTTCCGGAAAATTTGTTCTTACACCAAATGGATGTAAAGACAGCCTATCTTCATGCACCCATAGATTGTGAGCTCTGTGTAGAACAACCAGAAGGGTATGAAGTGACAAATACAAAACAGAAGCTGGTGTGTAAACTTGAAAAGTCACTATACGTCCCTGAACAGGTCGGTCGTCATTGGGATCTGATGCTCCATTCTTACTTGATTGACAATGACTTTATTCAGAATGAAGCAGATCATTGTGTCTATGTCAAAGAAAACCAAAATGACAAAGTCATCATCATAATATGGGTAGATGATTTAATCATAGCTGCGAGTGATGAGGAAGTAATGAAAGAGGTGAAAATCATGCTTACAGCTAGATTTAAAATGAAGGACTTGGGCAAAGTGATCAAAATCAATACCCAGAAAATATGTCAGTCAGAAGAGTGTGTTAAGATGTCACAAAGAAAATATGTGGAAAGGTAGCCCTACAGTATTTTCCAACACAAGAGATGCCGGCACATGTTATGACAAAGCCTGCATCACAGTTTAAGTTGTTGAATTTTTCAAAGTTGTTGTTTGGGTCATGAGTATTTTATTTTGATGTAAATGGGCAAAGATACCAATAATATGAGAGCAAGTGGGGGCGTTGTTAACTGAGAAATATGCTCTCAATTATTTTCCGTTTTATTTCCAAGGGCCAGTCTCAACTTCCCAGTCAACAGGATCCCGCAGACCGGCCAAGGTGCACCTTCTTCTGACACGGATCCCTGTGACGTCGGCGTGAAGCTCCGGGAGCACCAGACATGCACATATGAATAAGCGGAGGAGTCGATTCCATAAGTCCTCCACTCACGGCCTCGGTGTCACTGAATCGAGCAATCTGGTTTTTTAATGTTTAAAAATCGGCTTAACATTGAGGTCGAAAAAACAGCGGTATCGTTAAAATACAGTAACAGGGTGATAACATCCATGTAAGAAGTGGAGGGGGATTTATTGCACTCACGGCCCCACTCGTTTATTCCTCTCATACACAGCTGCCAGATCACCTGGTGGGGCTTCAAGCGCTGTGCACAGTCGGATGCCGCCATCTAGCGGCCATAAAATGTAAGGAAGCGGAGGGAGAAAGCCATCCGGTGTTCCCCGAGTAGCGGCGACGAACGAGTTTAGAGCCGTGGAGAAGGTTTGCTTCCCCCCCACCCTCTCTTTCTAACTTCTTCTTCTTCTTCTTCTTCTTCTTCTTCTTCTTCTTCTTCTTCTTCTTCTTCTTCTTCTTCTTTTGTCTTTTCCCGTCAGGTGTGGCCACAGCGAGTCAACTTTCTCCATCTAACCCTATTCTCCGTATCCTCCTCTCTCACACCAACTACCTTCATATCCTCTCTCACCACGTCCATAAATCCTCTCTTTGGTCTTCCTCGAGACCTCTTGCCTTGCAGCTCCAATTCCAGCATCCGTCTACCAATATATTCTCTATCCCTCCTCTGTACATGACCGAACCATCTCAGTCTGGCTTCTCTGACCTTCTCTCCAAAACATCGAACATGTGCTGTTCGTCTGATAGACTCATTCCTGATCCTATCCATCCTGGTCACTCCCAAAGAGAACCTCAACATCCTCATATCTGCAACCTCTAGTTCTGCCTGCTGTCTTTCGGTCATTGTAACAGTTTCTAGTGCATATATCATCGCTGGGCTCACCACTGTCTTGTACACCTTTGTACACCTTGGAAATGGGCAACCCCATATCTGACCGTGTGACACAGCCAAGCAGTGCAGACAATGTGAGATGATCAACTAGAACCAAAAAGAAGCCCAGTTACTTTAATGGTTATGTGACGAGTGCTATTGACGATGACCAAGTGTTCACTAACATTGACTACTGTTATAGACTGGCGTGTGGTGTCCCACAGACATTTAAAGAGGCAAGAAGTTCCCTCAATGCTGACAAGTGGATGAAATCTATGGACGAAGAGATGGAGTCATTGAGAGAGAACAACACTTTTACCCTAACACAGCTACCCCAAGGCAAGTGTGCAGTGGCGGGGGGGGGGGGGGGGGGGGGCGTATGCGCTAAAAAGAAATGAAGATGGCACAAACAAATAAAAAGCTTGTTATGTTGCTAAGGGCTACAGTCAAAAGTATGGCACGGATTTTGAGGAAACATTTTCTCCAACAGCAAATATGACAAGTGTGAGGGTGTTAATGCAGAAATCAGTTCAGGAATATTTGTTACTACACCAAATGGATGTAAAGACAGCCTATCTTCATGCACCCATAGATTGTGAGCTCTGTGTAGAACAACCAGAAGGGTATGAAGTAACAAATACAAAACAGAAGCTGGTGCGTAAACTTGAAAAGTCACTATACGGCCTTAAACAGGCAGTTCGTAATTGGAATCTGACGATCCATTCTTATTTGATTGACAATGACTTTATTCAGAATGAAGCAGATCATTGTGTCTATGTCAAAGAAAACCAAAATGACAAAGTCATCATCATAATATGGGTAGATGATATAATCATAGCTGCAAGTAATGAGGAAGTAATGAAAGAGGTGAAAATCATGCTTACAGCTAGATTTAAAATGAAGGACTTGGGCAAACTGATCAAAATCAACACCCAGAAAATATGTCAGTCAGAAGAGTGTGTTAAGATGTCACAAAGAAAATATGTGGAAAGGTAGCCCTACAGTATTGTCCAACACAAGAGATGCCGGTAGATGTTATGACAAAGCCTGCATCGCAGTTTAAGTTGTTGAATTTTTCAAAGTTTTTGTTTGTCGTTTGGGTCATGAGTATTTTATTTTGATGTAAATGGGCAAAGATACCAATAATATGAGAGCAAGTGGGGGCGTTGTTAACTGAGAAATATGCTCTCAATTATTTTCCGTTTTATTTCCAAGGGCCAGTCTCAACTTCCCAGTCGACAGGACCCCGCAGACCGGCCAAGGTGCACCTTCTTCGGACACGGATCCCCGTGACGTCGGCGTGAAGCTCCGGGAGCACCAGACATGCACTTATGAATAAGCGGAGGAGTCAACTCCATAAGTCCTCCACTCAGGGCCTCGGTGTCACTGAATCGAGCAATTTGGTTTTTAATGTTTAAAAATCGGCTTAACATTGAGGTGGAAAACACAGCGGTATCGTTAAAATACAGTAACAGGGTGATAACATCCATGTAAGAAGTGGAGGGGGATTTATTGCACTCACGGCCCCACTCGTTTATTCCTCTCATACACAGCGGCCATATCGCCTGGTGGAGCTCCAAGCGCTGTGCACAGTCGGATGCCGCCATCTAGCGGACATAAAATGTAAGGAAGCGGAGGGAGAAAGCCATCCGGTGTTCCACAAGTAGCGGCGACGAACGAGTTTAGAGCCGTGGAGAAGGTTTGCTTTGGGTAGATGATTTAATTATTGCAGCAGAGTGTTGCATGGTTTTCAGGGAGGAGTTGAGAAAGGGTCTGGGTTGTCAGGGAGAGCTTCCAGATGATTGGACAACAACAGCTAGTGTTATCAGGGAGACAGGTAGAAGAGTACTTGGTGTGTCATCTGGTAGGAAAGTAGATAAGGAGACTTGGTGGTGGAATGAGGAAGTGCAGGAGTGTATACAGAGAAAATGGTTCGCGAAGAAGAAGTGGGATACTGAGAGGACTGAAGAGAACAGACAGGAGTTCAGGGAGATGCGGCGAAAGGTAAAGATAGAGGTAGCAAAGGCAAAACAAAGGGCTTATGATGACTTGTATGCTCGGTTGGATAGTAAGGAGGCTGAAAATGATCTATACAGGTTGGCGAAACAGAGAGATAAAGATGGAAAGGATGTACAGCAGGTCCGGGTGATAAAGGACAGAGAGAGAAATGTATTGACGGATGCTAGAAGAGTGACAGGAAGATGGAAAGAGTACTTTGAAGAGCTGATGAATGTGGAAAATGAAAGAGAGGCAAGGGTAGAAGAGGTGATTATTGTAGACCACAAAGTAGCAAAAATGAGTAAAAGTGAAGTGAGGAAGGCATTGAAGAGGATGAAGAGTGGAAAAGCAGTTGGTCCTGATGATATACCTGTGGAGGTGTGGAAGTGTCTAGGAGAGGCAGCGGTAGATTTTCTGACTAGATTATTCAACAGGATCTTAGAGAGTGAGGAGATGCCTGAAGAATGGAGACAAAGTGTGATGGTGCCTATTTTTAAGAATAAAGGGGATGTGCAGAATTGTGGCAACTACAGAGGGATAAAGTTGATGAGCCATACAATGAAGTTATGGGAAAGAGTAGTGGAAACTAGACTGAGAGCAGAAGTCAGCATTTGTGAACAGCAGTATGGCTTCATGCCTAGGAAGAGTACTACAGATGCAGTATTTGCGTTGAGAATGCCAATAGAAAAGTACAGAGAAGGCCAGAGGGAGCTGCATTGCGTTTTCGTAGACCTAGAAAAAGCATATGACAGGTTGCCAAGAGAGGAGCTCTGGTATTGTATGAGGAAGTCTGGAGTGGCAGAGAAGTATGTTAGACTGGTGCAGGACATGTATGCCAGCTGTGAGACACTGGTACGGTGTGCTGTAGGGGTAACCGAGAAGTTCAAGGTGGAGGTGGGACTCCATCAGGGATCAGCTCTGAGCCCCTTCTTGTTCGCAATGGTGATGGATAGGCTGACAGATGAGGTTAGACAGGAATCCCCATGGACCATGATGTTTGCGGATGACATTGTGATCTGTAGTGAGAGCAGACAACAGGTAGAGGAAAATCTAGAGAGGTGGAGGTATGCTCTGGAAAGGAGAGGAATGAAAGTTAGTCGCAGCAAGACAGAATATATGTGTGAGAACAAGAGGAACTCGGGTGGAGCGGTGAGGCTACAGGGAGTGGAGATCAAGAAGCTGGAGGATTTCAGGTACTTAGGGTCAACAGTCCAGAGCAACGGAGAGTGCGTAAAAGAGGTGAAGAGACGGGTATGGACAACAAAATGTACAGTTGCACAACAATCTACGGAGACAATCAGGGGGCCATCGCACTGAGTAAGAATCCTGTAAACAGACAAAGGTCAAAACACATTGATGTAAAATATCATTTCATTCGTGAAGCACTCAGTGAGGGTTAAATAAATCTTATCTATTGTCCATCAGAGGACATGTTGGCAGACATCTCGACAAAACTCATGACAAAGGTAAAAATAGAACAATTCAAAAAGTGGTTATTTGGAAATTCAAATGTCCAAAGATTTTTTTTGGATGTTGAGATCAAGAGGGGGTGTTGAGATAGGTGATCTCATTAGTTTTATTTGAGTTTACATTCTAGTATACATATGTTGTATTTGTATCTACTCTCAGGAAATGCATGGCACTTTATGACAAGGTTTGGGACTTGTTTTAGTTTTTTGCGACTGTTCAGCTAACTTGACGTTAACTTCTACGTCAGTGTTTTTTTTTTTGGTATAGCGGTGCTGGCGGGAATTTTTCCCTCACTCTGTACTGTACATGTCCCATGGCTAACCGATGTTGATTCCCGGAGCTGTGAAGAAGAAAATAAAAGACGATTCAAACAAGGCAAACTTGTGAATTCCTTCCGAAACATGGAAAACGAAGAAGCTGCGAACTTAAACGCAACAGTTTGGTTGTGGATGCGTTTCGGCTAATGCTATTAGCACAGCTATGATGAGTTAAGGTGTGTTTGTGTGTGTGTGTGTGTGTGTCTGTGTGTGTGTGTGTGCGTGTGTGTGAGTGTGAATTTGTTTAGGTGGGGGGGGGTCGCGGACAGGGAGTACCGGGGCCTCGAACGATGAGCTGAGGAGCGGAGGAGGGCAGAAGCCCGGCCCGTGATTCGCTTATGTCCAGCGGTTCGGGAATTCCAGGGCCCAAAGCGGAGGAGCGATGGAGCTGAGAAGCGGAGGAGCGGAGGTAATGTTTCTCCTCTCAGAGGCGGGGAAGTTTGGGGGCAGAAGAACCCCTTAGACTGGCTAATGTGAGCATACTCCGGACAAAGATCCCCCGGACGTATGATTGGAGCTCTCGGACCATTGGGCACACACATGTGAATGAGTGGATGAGCTAATGTTTGTTTGGTTGTGGATGCGTTTCGGCTAATGCTATTAGCACAGCTATGATGAGTTAAGGTGTGTGTGTATGTGTGTGTGTGTGTGTGTGTGTGTGTGTTTTTGTGTGTGTGTGAGTGTGTTTGTGTGTGTATGTGTGAGAGTTTGTTTAGGTGGGGGGGGGGAGTACCAGGGCCCATAGAGGAGGAGCGGTGGAGCTGAAAAGCGGAGGAGCGGAGGAGCGGAGGTAATTTTTCTCCTCTCAGAGGCGGGGAAGCTGTGGGGGCAGAAGAACCCCTTAGACCGGCCAATGTGAGCCTTCTCCGGACATAGATCACCCGGACGTATGACTGGAGCTCCCATACCTCTAGGCACACACATATGTGAATGAGTGGATGAGCTAATGTTTGTTTGGTAGTGGATACGTTTTGGCCAATGCTATTAGCACAGCTATGATGAGTTCAGGTGTGTGTGTGTGTGTGTGTGTGTGTGTTTGTGCGTGTTTGTGTGCGTGTGTCTGTGTGTGTGTGTGTGTGTGTGTGTGTATGTGTGTGTGCGTGTGTTTATCTGTGTGTGAGAGTTTGTTTTGGTGGTGGTGGGGGTGGTGGTGGGGGGGGGGGGTCCCGCGGACAGGGAGTACCAGGGCCTGGAGCGGATGAGGTGAGGAGCGGAGGAGGGCAGAAGCCCGGACCGTGATTCGCTTATGTCCCAAAAATAAACAACAACAAACAATATATGTTTGTTTTGTATATGTTTATATATAAACAACAAAAAATATACAGTTTGATATCTGAGATTCCTTGTGAGTCGCCAACTTAATTACATGTTGTACTCCCCTTGCAATCATTTTTTCGTTTTAATTTTTTATTAGTCTATCTATTGATTTAATTATTTCATTTTAATTTCTTTTTTTGTCTAGCATTGTAAATTTCTCACAAACCGTTAACACTATTAACTTCTGATTACATACAGAATGAATGTCCTTATGTCCTTTGGTTCCTCATGCCTGGTTGTTTCATTGACATTCAGTTCTACCTTGCCATGTTTATTTGTACATTTGTATAGTTGTGTGTACTATTTATGTTCAATTAAAAAAAAAAAAAAAAGAATGAGAGGCTGAGAAAATCTCCATGTCTCTCTCTCCCCCCCCTTAATGCCCCCCCCCTTCCTCACGGCGGCCGACGCAACGCGTTTCTTGCCGTTGTTGTGGAAGTAGGGAAAAGGATTCCCCGCGTCGGTGCGAGCGATGCGTTTCAAGGCGTATTGCATGTGTGTATGGAGGGGGGGGGTCTACAGGACACCGCAGACCGGCAATGGTGCACCTTCTCCGGACATCGATCACCGAAACGTCGGCGTGGAGCCCCCGGAGCAGCCGGCGTGTACATGTGAATGAATGGAGGAGCTAATGTGTGTGTGGGGTGGTGGTGGTGGTGGTGGTGGTGGTGTGTGTGGGGGGGGCGTTTCGGCTAATGCTATCAGCACAACTATGATTATTCCCAGAACGTTGAGAACGAGCTCCCGGAACTCCAGGCATGCGTATATAAAAGAGTGGAATTAAGGTGTGTGTGTGTGTGTGTGTGTGTGTGTGTGTGTGTGTGTGTGTGTGTGTGTGTGTGTGTGTGTGTGTGTGTGTGTGTGTGTGTGTGACAGAAATAATGTCGGGGACAGAAATTGTTATTAGCCTGCTGGCAGATGACACAACCTTAGTTTTGAAAAATGAACATCAAGTCCCAATAAGCGTTGAAAAAATTAAAACATTCTCCAAGGCTTCAGGATTGTCATTAAACTTAAAGAAATGCAAACTTCTTGAGCTGCATGACTCACCACTAAAGGAAATCAGCAGTGTTCCTATCAAATCAGAAATAAAATACTTGAGCATTTTCCTATCTAAGGACCAAAAGTTAAATCAGTCCAGGAACATTGAATCTAAACTGAATCAAAGTAAAGCAAAATTGAATATATGGCTCCAAAGAGATTTATCAATATTAGGCCGGATATATTTGAGTAAAATGGAATGTTTATCCAGATGTATATACCCAGTGTATTCCAATGCTGCTCCAAATCAACTCATCAAATCTATTAACCAAATAAATTTCAACTTTATCTGGAGGAACAGACCACACCATCTAAAAAAATCACATATGGTGAAAGAAACAAGTGAAGGAGGGCTGAAAGTGATAGAGTTGGACTGCCTGAATGGGACATTGAAGGTGAACTGGTTGAAATCCTGGATCAAACATCATCATTCTTTCTGGTATTGTACTCCAAACTACTTATTCAACATAGTCGGTGGCCTAAGTCTTCTACTTATCTCTGACTTGGATATCAACAAGATTCCTGTCCAATTTTCAGAGTTCCATAAACAAATACTATTATAATGGAAAATGATATTTGTACACAATTTCTCACCACACAGTACAATAATTTGGAACAATAGATATGTACTGCGTGGCAACAAACCTCTGTTTTACAAGGAATACTTTGAGAAAGGTATATGGTCAAGAATTGACTTGATGGATGACAATGGCAGTCCTCTAGACTTTGAACAGTTCTGTACTACACACAGATTTAAGCCTCCCATATTAGAGTTGATAAAGTTACGAAACGCACTGCCTCGACAATTTGTATTCCTGACCAAAAATATAATGGCGCACCGAACCGTACAACCACAGTTACCCCGACTATCACTCCAGGGAATCTCAATTCTGGACAGAAAGTGCAGTTGTTATCTGAGAAATATGCTCTCAGTTATTTCCCTTTTATTTTGAATGGCCAGTCCCAGCTTCCGGTCTGTCCGTAGTGTTTTTATTTGCTTGAAAATAAACTCAACTTCTTCCAGTTCTGTAAAACAAGAGGCGTGTCACACATATTATTCCTCCGTAAAAGACCCAGTCGGTATTGAGGGGTAGCACGCAGATCTACTGCACAGATAACCTCTGATAACAGGTTATGGGCCCAGGAAACCCCCAAAGACGGCTGAAGACAGTTTGGAGCCGCTGAGAAGAGCGACGATACTGCAAACTCATCACTGGCCATGGAAAACAAGCAAGCCAGATGATGGAAGGAGACTTGCAGGAGGCAAACAAACTAAACCTGTTTTTTAACAGATTTGATGAAGGTGCCTCCGCCCACCCTCCCCCCAGCTCCTCTCAGGACTTTCCTTCCCCCGTGCCCTCACCCCTCACTTTAAGGAGCTTTCCCCCTCCCCCACGCACCTCTTCTGCTTCCCTGGACGATGTCTCGTTTACACCTCAGCCGTCCTGCCCCCCACTGGGACTCTCTCCACCCCCTCCTGTTGCCTTCACCGCTGAGGAGGTGGGAAGAGGGTTCAGCCGCCTTCGTCCCAGGAAAGCTGCTGGCCCTGACGGCCTCAGCCCCAGAGTGCTGAAAGGATGTGCCTCTCAGCTGTGTGGGATCTTCTCACATCTCTTCAACCTGAGCCTGACCCAGATGGTTGTCCCCGACCGGTGGAAAACCTCATGCCTGGTTCCAGCGCCCGAGGTGAAGCATCCCAGCAGACACAGCGACTACAGACCGGTGGCCCTGACATCACACGTCATGAAGTCGCTGGAGAGGCTCGTCCTGAGGCACCTTGGCACAGTCGTCGGACCTTCGCTGGACCCCCTGCGGTTCGCATACCACCCACGGATAGGAGTGGAAGACGCCATCATCTTCCTGCTGCACAGAATCTACACACACCTGGAGGAGGCAGGAAGCACTGTGAGAGTCATGTTCTTTGACTTCTCCAGTGCTTTTAACACCATTCGACCTGCCCTGCTGAACAGGAAGCTTCTGGACATGCAGGTAGATGCTCCACTCGCGGCTATTAGAGAGTAATTCTAATTCATGCTGGTCTAAGGTAAAACCTGTAAAGAGGAGACTGAGGTTATCATAAGAAATAACACAGACAAGCGACTATTCTTTTGTGCTCTGCAGAGGGGGAGACTCAGCGCGCTCTTTGGAGCCAAGATCCAGAGAATCCCCCCGAGTTCCTCCTTGCTCGGCTTGTTATTGTGTGAAAGTGTTTATTTACATAACAACATTCATTGTATAGTATAGTTCATGCATATGTGAAGTTGTCCAGGATGATATACAGGGGTGGTCAGGTTTCTCTCCAGAAGTGTTTATCCTCGTTTAGATTTACGTTTACGGGGGGGTAGGTTCTTATCTAAAGATGTTTACGACCATTGGAATATCTTGGAGGGCCCAACTCTTGTTAGAGGACAAAGGTCTTTTGTGCTCTAGCATGTCTGGCTAACTTCATGTGAGTAGTCGAAATAACATAGTTATAGAAATAGAGAGTAAACTCTAACAATTCTCTCCTGTTTATGAGACTCCGAACAATGTTAAACTCTTCAGCATCATCATGCCATGTTGGTACATAGTTTACAGATAACACTTCATACAACATCATGGTCGTCGTCCTCCACAGTCAAATTGTTATCATTTTCTTTTTCTGAATCACTTATAGGCAGTTGCTCATGTATCTGTCCAGTGTAGTGAGTCCTTGGTTGGGTCTGCACTGCTACTATTGCCATCTGGACAAAGGCTGCGGAAGCCATTTTAGCAATCATGCTTCTCAAACAAGGAATAACGCACATAGTAAATAAACAAAACAAAATAAGAATCACAATCACAGGTGTAAGGCACTTTAAAAGTATTTGCCACCAAGTTCCGTTGATGATCCATCCAAGAGGGTCAAACTGTAAAAACGACATTAAAGTATCACTGTCCTCTTTACCCTCTAGTTGGTTCTTTAATGTCGTCAATTTGTCATGAATTACTGTGAAATTGTCTCGCGTGTCTGGGATATATGTGCAACATTGTTGTCCTATTATCGCACATACACCACCTTCCTTGGCTAAGACAATATCTAAAGCCACACGATTTTGTAAAAGCATTTCTTTCATAGCCATAGTCTCTGGATTGTTTTGTATCAGTCCATTCAATTCTAGAACCCTTGACGTTAGGTTCTGTAATGTCGCCCAGACCTCATTCATTCGATGTCCCGAGTAGGCTACACCATAGTTAGGGAACATTGTCATAAATATTCCTCTAGAGTCACTTATCAAGGCTCTTCGACTACGTTCATGTCCCATAGGCCTAATGAGTTGTACGCTATGAGTCATGTTATGCTCTGGTATAAAAGTCATAGCACTTCCTAATCGGGCCAAATAGCATGTGCCACACCAATGTTCAGGCAGATACAGAAATGCTCGTTTGCCACAAATCCATACATGTGTTTTTGGGCATGTATGGATAACCGTATTTGTGTGGGAATGCAAAAATCCTCCATGGTGGTATACCAGATTTGGTGAGGTTTGTTTCAATGCCCAATAATGGCTTGAGGGCTGTCAGATTCATGGCACACACGCCCATTCCCCACTTTCCAACCTCACATATACTATTATTATAGTAGTCATAGGTTTTCCTAACCGGTCTATCCGTTTCCATATCTAGCACAGTGTCACACTGTAGTTGGCCTAGATAATGCTCTTTCTTACCACACTGTCGTTTCATACAAAATGGTGGTGTCTTTTGTATTGTCATTAGAGTGAATCCCTCAATGACAGTTTTATTGGTTACCATAGAATAATTAGCTGGTAATCGCCATTTGGATGGATCGTAAGGCAGAAAAGGAAGGACTGAGGTATTTGTTATATTCTGAAAAATTCCAAATCTCTGACTCAATCCTTGGGAATATACCCATATTATAGACAAGGTCTCACTTTGGTTAATTGGATGAGGTTGTATAGTCGGGTTATGAGACATTGATATTGGCATTACCGTACAAACATAACAATCAGTTTGGTCTCCTGCCGTTACATTTACCAATCGCCACCAGAGACTGTCTCGGTGTGGAAGATGAGAAGCAGTATGAACTCAGGGAGACTAAATGCTTGACCTGCATGCGGCTACAGGGGCTCAAAGACACAATTCTGAGTGAAACTCCAGAATTTGATGACGATGACGAGGAGGCGAAGGACAAGGAGCAGAATGAAATGGCCCATGCCGAACCGATCCAGTTTTTAGATGACAAAAGTCTAGGCCTGGTCATGCGCGAAGCTGCAGATGATGGGAGAAAGGCACTGAAGATGCTACGAGAGTATTACGCAGGTAAAGGGAAGCCTGGCATTATAAACCTGTATACTGACCTGACAAAACTGCAGAAAGGAAGCAATGAAAGCGTAACAGACTTTGTGATTAGGGCAGAGACTATAATCACGGTGCTAAGAAATGCAGAGGAAGTCATGAGTGATGATCTTCTCATAGCTATGGTGCTAAAGGGACTTCCAGAATCGTTCAAACCATTTGCAGTTCATGTGACTCAAAGTGAAGAAAAGCTCAAATTTGCTGACTTCCGTGTTTTTCAGTGACGTTCAGAGCTGACACACACCATGTTGAGCTGGCAGACGCGACCAAGTGTCAAGGCGTGGCGAAGCAGCGGGGAGAGGCAGAGGTGATCCTCATAGACAGCAGAGGACGTCACCACACAGCACCACTGAGAAACGCAATGTTCATCCCTTCCTGTCCACAGGACATTTTTTCTGTGATGGCCGCCACAGCAAACGGAGCAACGGTAATCTTCAATGAAGGAAAAGACATAGTCAAAATGAGTGACGGTACTGTATTTCCTATTCATGTGCAGAACACACTTTACTACCTATCTACAGCAGATGAAAGTAATGACAAATGCAAAGGGTGTTTTGATTTACAAACATGGCATGAAATTTTCGGCCATTGTAATTAGAGCGATGTACAAAAGTTGACAAAAGTGATAGATGGTATGGTAATCAAAGGGAAAACTGAAAAACCTGTATCACCATGTGAAGTGTGTATTCAAGGGAAGTTTGTGCAGATCAGAAACAGAGAGCCTGATGCAAGAGCAACAAAGGTGTTTGATTTAGTGCATACAGATCTGGCAGGGCCAGTAGATCCCATATCTATAGATGGACACAGATTTGCATTGTCGTTTACTGATGATTATTCCAACACAATTTTTGTGTACTTTCTCAAACAAAAGAGTGGTACAGTGAGTGCCACAGAGAGATTCTTAGCAGACACTGCACCTTATGGGAAGATTAAGTGTATGAGATCTGACAATTGTACTGAGTTTATGTCAAAAGAGTACCAAGGACTAATGACTAAACGGGGTGTTAGACATGAAACGTCAGCGCCATACTCACCACACCAAAACGGGAAAGCAAAGAGAAACTGGAGGACTTTATTCGACATGGCATGGTGCATGTTACTAGGAAGCAACCTACCCAAAACATTGTGGACCCATGCAGTGCAGACAGCAGCGGTGGTCAGGAACTGATGCTTTAATAATCGGACAAAGCAGACGGCTTACTTTATGTTGACGGGAAAGAAACCAAATGTGTCACAAATGCAAAAGTTTGGTGCTGTGTGCTATGCATACAAGCACAACAAAAAGAAACTTGACTCAAGAGGTGAGAAGGGAGTTTTCATTGGATATGCCAAAAATAGTCCAGCTTATTTTGTATATTATCCAAATAGTGAAAGAGTACTAAAAACACAGACTGCTAAAATTTGTGACAAACCCATCTCCAGAGCAACAAACCCAGACAGAGATGAGCTCAGATCAGGATGATGATGATGATGATGATGATGATGATGATGATGATGATGATGATGATGATGATGATGATGATGATGATCTTCATCTAGCGGCCATAAAATGTAACGAAGCGGAGGGAGAAAGCCATCCGGTGTTCCCCGAGTAGCGGCGACGAACGAGTTTAGAGCCGTGGAGAAGGTTTGCTTCCCCCCCACCCTCTCTTTCTAACTTCTTCTTCTTCTTCTTCTTCTTCTTCTTCTTCTTCTTCTTCTTCTTCTTCTTCTTCTACAGTTTCTAGTCCATACATCATCGCTGGTCTCACCACTGTCTTGTACACCTTTGTACACCTTGGAAATGGGCAGCCCCGTATCTGACCGTGTGACACAGCCAAGCAGTGCAGACAATGTGAGACGATCAACTAGAACCAAAAAGAAGCCCAGTTACTTTAATGGTTATGTGACTAGTGCTATTGACGATGACCAAGTGTTCACTAACATTGACTACTGTTATAGACTGGCGTGTGGTGTCCCACAGACATTTAAAGAGGCAAGGAGTTCCCTCAATGCTGACAAGTGGATGAAATCTATGGACGACGAGATGGAGTCATTGAGAGAGAACAACACTTTGACCCTAACACAGCTACCCCAAGGCAAGTGTGCAGTGGGGGTGGGGGGGTGGGTGTATGCGCTAAAAAGAAATGAAGTTGGCACAAACAAATATAAAGCTCATTATTTTGCTAAGGGCTACAGTCAAAAGTATGGCACGGATTTTGAGGAAACATTTTCTCCAACAGCAAATGTGACAAGTGTGAGGGTGTTCATGCAGAAATCAGTTCAGGAAAATTTGGCAGGTCGTCATTGGAATCTGATGCTCCATTCTTACTTGATTGACAACGACTTTATTCAGAATGAAGCAGATCATTGTGTCTATGTCAAAGAAAACCAAAATGACAAGGTCATCATCATAATATGGGTAGATGATTTAATCATAGCTGCGAGTGATGAGGAAGTAATGAAAGAGGTGAAAATCATGCTTACAGCTAGATTTAAAATGAAGGACTTGGCCAAAGTGATCAAAATCAATACCCAGAAAATATGTCAGTCAGAAGAGTGTGTTAAGATGTCACAAAGAAAATATGTGGAAAGGGAGCCCTACACTATTGTCCAACACAAGAGATGCCGGCAGATGTTATGACAAAGCCTGCATCGCAGTTTAAGTTGTTGAATTTTTCAAAGTTGTTGTTTGGGTCATGAGTATTTTATTTTGATGTAAATGGGCAAAGATACCAATAATATGAGAGCAAGTGGGGGCGTTGTCAACTGAGAAATATGCTCTCAATTATTTTCCGTGTTATTTCGAAGGGCCAGTCTCAGCTTCCGGTCAACAGGACCCCGCAGACCGGCCAAGGTGCACCTTCTTCGGACACGGATCCCCGTGACGTCGGCGTGAAGCTCCGGGAGCACCAGACATGCACATATGAATAAGCGGAGGAGTCGACTCCATAAGTCCTCCACTCACGGCCTCGGTGTCACTGAATCGAGCAATTTGGTTTTTAATGTTTAAAAATCGGCTTAACATTGAGGTGGAAAACACAGCGGTATCGTTAAAATACAGTAACAGGGTGATAACATCCATGTAAGAAGTGGAGGGGGATTTATTGCACTCACGGCCCCACTCGTTTATTCCTCTCATACACAGCTGCCAGATCACCTGGTGGGGCTTCAAGCGCTGTGCACAGTCGGATGCCGCCATCTAGCGGCCATAAAATGTAACGAAGTGGAGGGAGAAAGCCATCCAGTGTTCCCCAAGTAGCGGCGACGAACGAGCTTAGAGCCGTGAAGAAGGTTTGCTTCCCCCCCACCCTCTCTTTCTTACTTCTTCTTCTTCTTCTTCTTCTTCTTCTTCTTCTTCTTCTTCTTCTTCTTCTTTCTCTCCTTCTTCTTCTTCTTCTTCTTCTTCTTCTTCTTCTTCTTCTTCTTCTTCTTCTTCTTCTTCTTCTTCTTCTTCTTCTTCTTCTTCTTCTTCTTCTTCTTCTTTTGTCTTTTCCTGTCAGGTGTGGCCACAGCGAGTCAACTTTCTCCATCTAACCCTATTCTCCGTATCCTCCTCTCTCACACCAACTGCCTTCATCTCCTCTCTCACCACGTCCATAAATCCTCTCTTTGGTCTTCCTCGAGACCTCTTGCCTTGCAGCTCCAATTCCAGCATCCGTCTACCAATATATTCTCTATCCCTCCTCTGTACATGACCGAACCATCTCGGTCTGGCTTCTCTGACCTTCTCTCCAAAACATCGAACATGTGCTGTTCCTCTGATAGACTCATTCCTGATCCTATCCATCCTGGTCACTCCCAAAGAGAACCTCAACATCCTCATATCTGCAACCTCTAGTTCTGCCTGCTATCTTTCGGTCATTGTAACAGTTTCTAGTGCATATATCATCGCTGGGCTCAACACTGTCTTGTACACCTTTGTACACCTTGGAAATGGGCAACCCCGTATCTGACCGTGTGACACAGCCAAGCAGTGCAGACAATGTGAGACGATCAACTAGAACCAAAAAGAAGCCCAGTTACTTTAATGGTTATGTGATTAGTGCTATTGACGATGACCAAGTGTTCACTAACATTGACTACTGTTATAGACTGGCGTGTGGTGTCCCACAGACATAAAAAGAGGCAAGGAGTTCCCTCAATGCTGACAAGTGGATGAAATCTATGGACGAAGAGATGGAGTCATTGAGAGAGAACAACACTTTTACCCTAACACAGCTACCCCAAGGCAAGTGTGCAGTGGCGGGGGGGTGGGGGTGGGGGGTGGGGGGGGCTGGGCGTATGCGCTAAATAGAAATGAAGATGGCACAAACAAATATAAAGCTCATTATTTTGCTAAGGGCTACAGTCAAAAGTATGGCACGGATTTTGAGGAAACATTTTCTCCAACAGCAAATATGACAAGTGTGAGGGTGTTTATGCAGAAATCAGTTCAGGAAAATTTGTTACTACACCAAATGGATGTAAAGACAGCCTATCTTCATGCACCCATAGATTGTGAGCTCTGTGTAGAACAACCAGAAGGGTATGAAGTAACAAATACAAAACAGAAGCTGGTGCGTAAACTTGAAAAGTGACTATACGGCCTTAAACAGGCAGGTCGTCATTGGAATCTGATGCTCCATTCTTACTTGATTGACAACGACTTTATTCAGAATGAAGCAGATCATTGTGTCTATGTCAAAGAAAACCAAAATGACAAAGTCATCATCATAATATGGGTAGATGATTTAATCATAGCTGCGAGTGATGAGGAAGTAATGAAAGAGGTGAAAATCATGCTTACAGCTAGATTTAAAATGAAGGACTTGGCCAAAGTGATCAAAATCAATACCCAGAAAATATGTCAGTCAGAAGAGTGTGTTAAGATGTCACAAAGAAAATATGTGGAAAGGTAGCCCTACACTATTGTCCAACACAAGAGATGCCGGCAGATGTTATGATAAAGCCTGCATCGCAGTTTAAGTTGTTGAATTTTTCAAAGTTGTTGTTTGGGTCATGAGTATTTTATTTTGATGTAAATGGGCAAAGATACCAATAATATGAGAGCAAGGGGGGGCGTTGTCAACTGAGAAATATGCTCTCAATTATTTTCCGTGTTATTTCGAAGGGCCAGTCTCAGCTTCCGGTCAACAGGACCCCGCAGACCGGCCAAGGTGCACCTTCTTCGGACACGGATCCCCGTGACGTCGGCGTGAAGCTCCGGGAGCACCAGACATGCACGTATGAATAAGCGGAGGAGTCGACTCCATAAGTCCTCCACTCACGGCCTCGGTGTCACTGAATCGAGCAATTTGGTTTTTAATGTTTAAAAATCGGCTTAACATTGAGGTGGAAAACACAGCGGTATCGTTAAAATACAGTAACAGGGTGATAACATCCATGTAAGAAGTGGAGGGGGATTTATTGCACTCACGGCCCCACTCGTTTATTCCTCTCATACACAGCTGCCAGATCACCTGGTGGGGCTTCAAGCGCTGTGCACAGTCGGATGCCGCCATCTAGCGGCCATAAAATGTAACGAAGTGGAGGGAGAAAGCCATCCAGTGTTCCCCAAGTAGCGGCGACGAACGAGCTTAGAGCCGTGAAGAGGGTTTGCTTCCCCCCCACCCTCTCTTTCTTACTTCTTCTTCTTCTTCTTCTTCTTCTTCTTCTTCTTCTTCTTCTTCTTCTTCTTCTTCTTTTTCTCCTTCTTCTTCTTCTTCTTCTTCTTCTTCTTCTTCTTCTTCTTCTTCTTCTTCTTCTTCTTCTTCTTCTTCTTCTTCTTCTTCTTCTTCTTCTTCTTTTGTCTTTTCCTGTCAGGTGTGGCCACAGCGAGTCAACTTTCTCCATCTAACCCTATTCTCCGTATCCTCCTCTCTCACACCAACTGCCTTCATCTCCTCTCTCACCACGTCCATAAATCCTCTCTTTGGTCTTCCTCGAGACCTCTTGCCTTGCAGCTCCAATTCCAGCATCCGTCTACCAATATATTCTCTATCCCTCCTCTGTACATGACCGAACCATCTCGGTCTGGCTTCTCTGACCTTCTCTCCAAAACATCGAACATGTGCTGTTCCTCTGATAGACTCATTCCTGATCCTATCCATCCTGGTCACTCCCAAAGAGAACCTCAACATCCTCATATCTGCAACCTCTAGTTCTGCCTGCTATCTTTCGGTCATTGTAACAGTTTCTAGTGCATATATCATCGCTGGGCTCAACACTGTCTTGTACACCTTTGTACACCTTGGAAATGGGCAACCCCGTATCTGACCGTGTGACACAGCCAAGCAGTGCAGACAATGTGAGACGATCAACTAGAACCAAAAAGAAGCCCAGTTACTTTAATGGTTATGTGATTAGTGCTATTGACGATGACCAAGTGTTCACTAACATTGACTACTGTTATAGACTGGCGTGTGGTGTCCCACAGACATAAAAAGAGGCAAGGAGTTCCCTCAATGCTGACAAGTGGATGAAATCTATGGACGAAGAGATGGAGTCATTGAGAGAGAACAACACTTTTACCCTAACACAGCTACCCCAAGGCAAGTGTGCAGTGGCGGGGGGGGTGGGGGTGGGGGGTGGGGGGGCTGGGCGTATGCGCTAAATAGAAATGAAGATGGCACAAACAAATATAAAGCTCATTATTTTGCTAAGGGCTACAGTCAAAAGTATGGCACGGATTTTGAGGAAACATTTTCTCCAACAGCAAATATGACAAGTGTGAGGGTGTTTATGCAGAAATCAGTTCAGGAAAATTTGTTACTACACCAAATGGATGTAAAGACAGCCTATCTTCATGCACCCATAGATTGTGAGCTCTGTGTAGAACAACCAGAAGGGTATGAAGTAACAAATACAAAACAGAAGCTGGTGCGTAAACTTGAAAAGTGACTATACGGCCTTAAACAGGCAGGTCGTCATTGGAATCTGATGCTCCATTCTTACTTGATTGACAACGACTTTATTCAGAATGAAGCAGATCATTGTGTCTATGTCAAAGAAAACCAAAATGACAAAGTCATCATCATAATATGGGTAGATGATTTAATCATAGCTGCGAGTGATGAGGAAGTAATGAAAGAGGTGAAAATCATGCTTACAGCTAGATTTAAAATGAAGGACTTGGCCAAAGTGATCAAAATCAATACCCAGAAAATATGTCAGTCAGAAGAGTGTGTTAAGATGTCACAAAGAAAATATGTGGAAAGGTAGCCCTACACTATTGTCCAACACAAGAGATGCCGGCAGATGTTATGACAAAGCCTGCATCGCAGTTTAAGTTGTTGAATTTTTCAAAGTTGTTGTTTGGGTCATGAGTATTTTATTTTGATGTAAATGGGCAAAGATACCAATAATATGAGAGCAAGGGGGGGCGTTGTCAACTGAGAAATATGCTCTCAATTATTTTCCGTGTTATTTCGAAGGGCCAGTCTCAGCTTCCGGTCAACAGGACCCCGCAGACCGGCCAAGGTGCACCTTCTTCGGACACGGATCCCCGTGACGTCGGCGTGAAGCTCCGGGAGCACCAGACATGCACGTATGAATAAGCGGAGGAGTCGACTCCATAAGTCCTCCACTCACGGCCTCGGTGTCACTGAATCGAGCAATTTGGTTTTTAATGTTTAAAAATCGGCTTAACATTGAGGTGGAAAACACAGCGGTATCGTTAAAATACAGTAACAGGGTGATAACATCCATGTAAGAAGTGGAGGGGGATTTATTGCACTCACGGCCCCACTCGTTTATTCCTCTCATACACAGCTGCCAGATCACCTGGTGGGGCTTCAAGCGCTGTGCACAGTCGGATGCCGCCATCTAGCGGCCATAAAATGTAACGAAGTGGAGGGAGAAAGCCATCCAGTGTTCCCCAAGTAGCGGCGACGAACGAGCTTAGAGCCGTGAAGAAGGTTTGCTTCCCCCCCACCCTCTCTTTCTTACTTCTTCTTCTTCTTCTTCTTCTTCTTCTTCTTCTTCTTCTTCTTCTTCTTCTTCTTCTTCTTCTTCTTTTTCTCCTTCTTCTTCTTCTTCTTCTTCTTCTTCTTCTTCTTCTTCTTCTTCTTCTTCTTCTTCTTCTTCTTCTTCTTCTTCTTCTTTTGTCTTTTCCTGTCAGGTGTGGCCACAGCGAGTCAACTTTCTCCATCTAACCCTATTCTCCGTATCCTCCTCTCTCACACCAACTGCCTTCATCTCCTCTCTCACCACGTCCATAAATCCTCTCTTTGGTCTTCCTCGAGGCCTCTTGCCTTGCAGCTCCAATTCCAGCATCCGTCTACCAATATATTCTCTATCCCTCCTCTGTACATGACCGAACCATCTCGGTCTGGCTTCTCTGACCTTCTCTCCAAAACATCGAACATGTGCTGTTCCTCTGATAGACTCATTCCTGATCCTATCCATCCTGGTCACTCCCAAAGAGAACCTCAACATCCTCATATCTGCAACCTCTAGTTCTGCCTGCTGTCTTTCAGTCATTGTAACAGTTTCTAGTGCATATATCATCGCTGGGCTCAACACTGTCTTGTACACCTTTGTACACCTTGGAAATGGGCAACCCCGTATCTGACCGTGTGACACAGCCAAGCAGTGCAGACAATGTGAGACGATCAACTAGAACCAAAAAGAAGCCCAGTTACTTTAATGGTTATGTGACAAGTGCTATTGACGATGACCAAGTGTTCACTAACATTGACTACTGTTATAGACTGGCGTGTGGTGTCCCACAGACATAAAAAGAGGCAAGGAGTTCCCTCAATGCTGACAAGTGGATGAAATCTATGGACGAAGAGATGGAGTCATTGAGAGAGAACAACACTTTTACCCTAACACAGCTACCCCAAGGCAAGTGTGCAGTGGCGGGGGGGTGGGGGTGGGGGTTGGGGGGGGCTGGGCGTATGCGCTAAATAGAAATGAAGATGGCACAAACAAATATAAAGCTCGTTATTTTGCTAAGGGCTACAGTCAAAAGTATGGCACGGATTTTGAGGAAACATTTTCTCCAACAGCAAATATGACAAGTGTGAGGGTGTTTATGCAGAAATCAGTTCAGGAAAAATTGTTACTACACCAAATGGATGTAAAGACAGCCTATCTTCATGCACCCATAGATTGTGAGCTCTGTGTAGAACAACCAGAAGGGTATGAAGTAACAAGTAAAAAAACAGAAGCTGGTGCGTAAACTTGAAAAGTCACTATACGGCCTTAAACAGGCAGGTCGTCATTGGAATCTGATGCTCCATTCTTACTTGATTGACAATGACTTTATTCAGAATGAAGCAGATCATTGTGTCTATGTCAAAGAAAACCAAAATGACAAGGTCATCATCATAATATGGGCAGATGATTTAATCATAGCTGCGAGTGATGAGGAAGTAATGAAAGAGGTGAAAATCATGCTTACAGCTAGATTTAAAATGAAGGACTTGGCCAAAGTGATCAAAATCAATACCCAGAAAATATGTCAGTCAGAAGAGTGTGTTAAGATGTCACAAAGAAAATATGTGGAAAGGGAGCCCTACACTATTGTCCAACACAAGAGATGCCGGCAGATGTTATGACAAAGCCTGCATCGCAGTTTAAGTTGTTGAATTTTTCAAAGTTGTTGTTTGGGTCATGAGTATTTTATTTTGATGTAAATGGGCAAAGATACCAATAATATGAGAGCAAGTGGGGGCGTTGTCAACTGAGAAATATGCTCTCAATTATTTTCCGTGTTATTTCGAAGGGCCAGTCTCAGCTTCCGGTCAACAGGACCCCGCAGACCGGCCAAGGTGCACCTTCTTCGGACACGGATCCCCGTGACGTCGGCGTGAAGCTCCGGGAGCACCAGACATGCACATATGAATAAGCGGAGGAGTCGACTCCATAAGTCCTCCACTCACGGCCTCGGTGTCACTGAATCGAGCAATCTGTTTTTTTAATGTTTAAAAATCGGCTTAACATTGAGGTCGAAAAAACAGCGGTATCGTTAAAATACAGTAACAGGGTGATAACATCCATGTAAGACGTGGAGGGGGATTTATTGCACTCACGGCCCCACTCGTTTATTCCTCTCATACACAGCGGCCATATCGCCTGGTGGAGCTCCAAGCGCTGTGCACAGTCGGATGCCGCCATCTAGCGGACATAAAATGTAAGGAAGCGGAGGGAGAAAGCCATCCGGTGTTCCACAAGTAGCGGCGACGAACGAGTTTAGAGCCGTGGAGAAGGTTTGCTTTGGGTAGATGATTTAATTATTGCAGCAGAGTGTTGCATGGTTTTCAGGGAGGAGTTGAGAAAGGGTCTGGGTTGTCAGGGAGAGCTTCCAGATGATTGGACAACAACAGCTAGTGTTATCAGGGAGACAGGTAGAAGAGTACTTGGTGTGTCATCTGGTAGGAAAGTAGATAAGGAGACTTGGTGGTGGAATGAGGAAGTGCAGGAGTGTATACAGAGAAAATGGTTCGCGAAGAAGAAGTGGGATACTGAGAGGACTGAAGAGAACAGACAGGAGTTCAGGGAGATGCGGCGAAAGGTAAAGATAGAGGTAGCAAAGGCAAAACAAAGGGCTTATGATGACTTGTATGCTCGGTTGGATAGTAAGGAGGCTGAAAATGATCTATACAGGTTGGCGAAACAGAGAGATAAAGATGGAAAGGATGTACAGCAGGTCCGGGTGATAAAGGACAGAGAGAGAAATGTATTGACGGATGCTAGAAGAGAGACAGGAAGATGGAAAGAGTACTTTGAAGAGCTGATGAATGTGGAAAATGAAAGAGAGGCAAGGGTAGAAGAGGTGATTATTGTAGACCACAAAGTAGCAAAAATGAGTAAAAGTGAAGTGAGGAAGGCATTGAAGAGGATGAAGAGTGGAAAAGCAGTTGGTCCTGATGATATACCTGTGGAGGTGTGGAAGTGTCTAGGAGAGGCAGCGGTAGATTTTCTGACTAGATTATTCAACAGGATCTTAGAGAGTGAGGAGATGCCTGAAGAATGGAGACAAAGTGTGATGGTGCCTATTTTTAAGAATAAAGGGGATGTGCAGAATTGTGGCAACTACAGAGGGATAAAGTTGATGAGCCATACAATGAAGTTATGGGAAAGAGTAGTGGAAACTAGACTGAGAGCAGAAGTCAGCATTTGTGAACAGCAGTATGGCTTCATGCCTAGGAAGAGTACTACAGATGCAGTATTTGCGTTGAGAATGCCAATAGAAAAGTACAGAGAAGGCCAGAGGGAGCTGCATTGCGTTTTCGTAGACCTAGAAAAAGCATATGACAGGTTGCCAAGAGAGGAGCTCTGGTATTGTATGAGGAAGTCTGGAGTGGCAGAGAAGTATGTTAGACTGGTGCAGGACATGTATGCCAGCTGTGAGACACTGGTACGGTGTGCTGTAGGGGTAACCGAGAAGTTCAAGGTGGAGGTGGGACTCCATCAGGGATCAGCTCTGAGCCCCTTCTTGTTCGCAATGGTGATGGATAGGCTGACAGATGAGGTTAGACAGGAATCCCCATGGACCATGATGTTTGCGGATGACATTGTGATCTGTAGTGAGAGCAGACAACAGGTAGAGGAAAATCTAGAGAGGTGGAGGTATGCTCTGGAAAGGAGAGGAATGAAAGTTAGTCGCAGCAAGACAGAATATATGTGTGAGAACAAGAGGAACTCGGGTGGAGCGGTGAGGCTACAGGGAGTGGAGATCAAGAAGCTGGAGGATTTCAGGTACTTAGGGTCAACAGTCCAGAGCAACGGAGAGTGCGTAAAAGAGGTGAAGAGACGGGTATGGACAACAAAATGTACAGTTGCACAACAATCTACGGAGACAATCAGGGGGCCATCGCACTGAGTAAGAATCCTGTAAACAGACAAAGGTCAAAACACATTGATGTAAAATATCATTTCATTCGTGAAGCACTCAGTGAGGGTTAAATAAATCTTATCTATTGTCCATCAGAGGACATGTTGGCAGACATCTCGACAAAACTCATGACAAAGGTAAAAATAGAACAATTCAAAAAGTGGTTATTTGGAAATTCAAATGTCCAAAGATTTTTTTTGGATGTTGAGATCAAGAGGGGGTGTTGAGATAGGTGATCTCATTAGTTTTATTTGAGTTTACATTCTAGTATACATATGTTGTATTTGTATCTACTCTCAGGAAATGCATGGCACTTTATGACAAGGTTTGGGACTTGTTTTAGTTTTTTGCGACTGTTCAGCTAACTTGACGTTAACTTCTACGTCAGTGTTTTTTTTTTTGGTATAGCGGTGCTGGCGGGAATTTTTCCCTCACTCTGTACTGTACATGTCCCATGGCTAACCGATGTTGATTCCCGGAGCTGTGAAGAAGAAAATAAAAGACGATTCAAACAAGGCAAACTTGTGAATTCCTTCCGAAACATGGAAAACGAAGAAGCTGCGAACTTAAACGCAACAGTTTGGTTGTGGATGCGTTTCGGCTAATGCTATTAGCACAGCTATGATGAGTTAAGGTGTGTTTGTGTGTGTGTGTGTGTGTGTGTCTGTGTGTGTGTGTGTGCGTGTGTGTGAGTGTGAATTTGTTTAGGTGGGGGGGGGTTGCGGACAGGGAGTACCGGGGCCTCGAACGATGAGCTGAGGAGCGGAGGAGGGCAGAAGCCCGGCCCGTGATTCGCTTATGTCCAGCGGTTCGGGAATTCCAGGGCCCAAAGCGGAGGAGCGATGGAGCTGAGAAGCGGAGGAGCGGAGGTAATGTTTCTCCTCTCAGAGGCGGGGAAGTTTGGGGGCAGAAGAACCCCTTAGACTGGCTAATGTGAGCATACTCCGGACAAAGATCCCCCGGACGTATGATTGGAGCTCTCGGACCATTGGGCACACACATGTGAATGAGTGGATGAGCTAATGTTTGTTTGGTTGTGGATGCGTTTCGGCTAATGCTATTAGCACAGCTATGATGAGTTAAGGTGTGTGTGTATGTGTGTGTGTGTGTGTGTGTGTGTGTGTTTTTGTGTGTGTGTGAGTGTGTTTGTGTGTGTATGTGTGAGAGTTTGTTTAGGTGGGGGGGGGGGGAGTACCAGGGCCCATAGAGGAGGAGCGGTGGAGCTGAAAAGCGGAGGAGCGGAGGAGCGGAGGTAATTTTTCTCCTCTCAGAGGCGGGGAAGCTGTGGGGGCAGAAGAACCCCTTAGACCGGCCAATGTGAGCCTTCTCCGGACATAGATCACCCGGACGTATGACTGGAGCTCCCATACCTCTAGGCACACACATATGTGAATGAGTGGATGAGCTAATGTTTGTTTTGTTGTGGATACGTTTTGGCCAATGCTATTAGCACAGCTATGATGAGTTCAGGTGTGTGTGTGTGTGTGTGTGTGTGTGTTTGTGCGTGTTTGTGTGCGTGTGTCTGTGTGTGTGTGTGTGTGTGTGTGTGTATGTGTGTGTGCGTGTGTTTATCTGTGTGTGAGAGTTTGTTTTGGTGGTGGTGGGGGTGGTGGTGGGGGGGGGTCCCGCGGACAGGGAGTACCAGGGCCTGGAGCGGATGAGGTGAGGAGCGGAGGAGGGCAGAAGCCCGGACCGTGATTCGCTTATGTCCCAAAAATAAACAACAACAAACAATATATGTTTGTTTTGTATATGTTTATATATAAACAACAAAAAATATACAGTTTGATATCTGAGATTCCTTGTGAGTCGCCAACTTAATTACATGTTGTACTCCCCTTGCAATCATTTTTTCGTTTTAATTTTTTATTAGTCTATCTATTGATTTAATTATTTCATTTTAATTTCTTTTTTTGTCTAGCATTGTAAATTTCTCACAAACCGTTAACACTATTAACTTCTGATTACATACAGAATGAATGTCCTTATGTCCTTTGGTTCCTCATGCCTGGTTGTTTCATTGACATTCAGTTCTACCTTGCCATGTTTATTTGTACATTTGTATAGTTGTGTGTACTATTTATGTTCAATTAAAAAAAAAAAAAAAAGAATGAGAGGCTGAGAAAATCTCCATGTCTCTCTCTCCCCCCCCCTTAATGCCCCCCCCCCCCCCCCCCCTTCCTCACGGCGGCCGACGCAACGCGTTTCTTGCCGTTGTTGTGGAAGTAGGGAAAAGGATTCCCCGCGTCGGTGCGAGCGATGCGTTTCAAGGCGTATTGCATGTGTGTATGGAGGGGGGGGGTCTACAGGACACCGCAGACCGGCAATGGTGCACCTTCTCCGGACATCGATCACCGAAACGTCGGCGTGGAGCCCCCGGAGCAGCCGGCGTGTACATGTGAATGAATGGAGGAGCTAATGTGTGTGTGGGGTGGTGGTGGTGGTGTGTGTGGGGGGGGCGTTTCGGCTAATGCTATCAGCACAACTATGATTATTCCCAGAACGTTGAGAACGAGCTCCCGGAACTCCAGGCATGCGTATATAAAAGAGTGGAATTAAGGTGTGTGTGTGTGTGTGTGTGTGTGTGTGTGTGTGTGTGTGTGTGTGTGTGTGTGTGTGTGTGTGTGTGTGACAGAAATAATGTCGGGGACAGAAATTGTTATTAGCCTGCTGGCAGATGACACAACCTTAGTTTTGAAAAATGAACATCAAGTCCCAATAAGCGTTGAAAAAATTAAAACATTCTCCAAGGCTTCAGGATTGTCATTAAACTTAAAGAAATGCAAACTTCTTGAGCTGCATGACTCACCACTAAAGGAAATCAGCAGTGTTCCTATCAAATCAGAAATAAAATACTTGAGCATTTTCCTATCTAAGGACCAAAAGTTAAATCAGTCCAGGAACATTGAATCTAAACTGAATCAAAGTAAAGCAAAATTGAATATATGGCTCCAAAGAGATTTATCAATATTAGGCCGGATATATTTGAGTAAAATGGAATGTTTATCCAGATGTATATACCCAGTGTATTCCAATGCTGCTCCAAATCAACTCATCAAATCTATTAACCAAATAAATTTCAACTTTATCTGGAGGAACAGACCACACCATCTAAAAAAATCACATATGGTGAAAGAAACAAGTGAAGGAGGGCTGAAAGTGATAGAGTTGGACTGCCTGAATGGGACATTGAAGGTGAACTGGTTGAAATCCTGGATCAAACATCATCATTCTTTCTGGTATTGTACTCCAAACTACTTATTCAACATAGTCGGTGGCCTAAGTCTTCTACTTATCTCTGACTTGGATATCAACAAGATTCCTGTCCAATTTTCAGAGTTCCATAAACAAATACTATTATAATGGAAAATGATATATGTACACAATTTCTCACCACACAGTACAATAATTTGGAACAATAGATATGTACTGCGTGGCAACAAACCTCTGTTTTACAAGGAATGCTTTGAGAAAGGTATATGGTCAAGAATTGACTTGATGGATGACAATGGCAGTCCTCTAGACTTTGAACAGTTCTGTACTACACACAGATTTAAGCCTCCCATATTAGAGTTGATAAAGTTACGAAACGCACTGCCTCGACAATTTGTATTCCTGACCAAAAATATAATGACGCACCGAACCGTACAACCACAGTTACCCCGACTATCACTCCAGGGAATCTCAATTCTGGACAGAAAGTGCAGTTGTTATCTGAGAAATATGCTCTCAGTTATTTCCCTTTTATTTTGAATGGCCAGTCCCAGCTTCCGGTCTGTCCGTAGTGTTTTTATTTGCTTGAAAATAAACTCAACTTCTTCCAGTTCTGTAAAACAAGAGGCGTGTCACACATATTATTCCTCCGTAAAAGACCCAGTCGGTATTGAGGGGTAGCACGCAGATCTACTGCACAGATAACCTCTGATAACAGGTTATGGGCCCAGGAAACCCCCAAAGACGGCTGAAGACAGTTTGGAGCCGCTGAGAAGAGCGACGATACTGCAAACTCATCACTGGCCATGGAAAACAAGCAAGCCAGATGATGGAAGGAGACTTGCAGGAGGCAAACAAACTAAACCTGTTTTTTAACAGATTTGATGAAGGTGCCTCCGCCCACCCTCCCCCCAGCTCCTCTCAGGACTTTCCTTCCCCCGTGCCTTCACCCCTCACTTTAAGGAGCTTTCCCCCTCCCCCACGCACCTCTTCTGCTTCCCTGGACGATGTCTCGTTTACACCTCAGCCGTCCTGCCCCCCACTGGGACTCTCTCCACCCCCTCCTGTTGCCTTCACCGCTGAGGAGGTGGGAAGAGAGTTCAGCCGCCTTCGTCCCAGGAAAGCTGCTGGCCCTGACGGCCTCAGCCCCAGAGTGCTGAAAGGATGTGCCTCTCAGCTGTGTGGGATCTTCTCACATCTCTTCAACCTGAGCCTGACCCAGATGGTTGTCCCCGACCGGTGGAAAACCTCATGCCTGGTTCCAGCGCCCGAGGTGAAGCATCCCAGCAGACACAGCGACTACAGACCGGTGGCGCTGACATCACACGTCATGAAGTCGCTGGAGAGGCTCGTCCTGAGGCACCTTGGCACAGTCGTCGGACCTTCGCTGGACCCCCTGCGGTTCGCATACCACCCACGGATAGGAGTGGAAGACGCCATCATCTTCCTGCTGCACAGAATCTACACACACCTGGAGGAGGCAGGAAGCACTGTGAGAGTCATGTTCTTTGACTTCTCCAGTGCTTTTAACACCATTCGACCTGCCCTGCTGAACAGGAAGCTTCTGGACATGCAGGTAGATGCTCCACTCGCGGCTATTAGAGAGTAATTCTAATTCATGCTGGTCTAAGGTAAAACCTGTAAAGAGGAGACTGAGGTTATCATAAGAAATAACACAGACAAGCGACTATTCTTTTGTGCTCTGCAGAGGGGGAGACTCAGCGCGCTCTTTGGAGCCAAGATCCAGAGAATCCCCCCGAGTTCCTCCTTGCTCGGCTTGTTATTGTGTGAAAGTGTTTATTTACATAACAACATTCATTGTATAGTATAGTTCATGCATATGTGAAGTTGTCCAGGATGATATACAGGGGTGGTCAGGTTTCTCTCCAGAAGTGTTTATCCTCGTTTAGATTTACGTTTACGGGGGGGTAGGTTCTTATCTAAAGATGTTTACGACCATTGGAATATCTTGGAGGGCCCAACTCTTGTTAGAGGACAAAGGTCTTTTGTGCTCTAGCATGTCTGGCTAACTTCATGTGAGTAGTCGAAATAACATAGTTATAGAAATAGAGAGTAAACTCTAACAATTCTCTCCTGTTTATGAGACTCCGAACAATGTTAAACTCTTCAGCATCATCATGCCATGTTGGTACATAGTTTACAGATAACACTTCATACAACATCATGGTCGTCGTCCTCCACAGTCAAATTGTTATCATTTTCTTTTTCTGAATCACTTATAGGCAGTTGCTCATGTATCTGTCCAGTGTAGTGAGTCCTTGGTTGGGTCTGCACTGCTACTATTGCCATCTGGACAAAGGCTGCGGAAGCCATTTTAGCAATCATGCTTCTCAAACAAGGAATAACGCACATAGTAAATAAACAAAACAAAATAAGAATCACAATCACAGGTGTAAGGCACTTTAAAAGTATTTGCCACCAAGTTCCGTTGATGATCCATCCAAGAGGGTCAAACTGTAAAAACGACATTAAAGTATCACTGTCCTCTTTACCCTCTAGTTGGTTCTTTAATGTCGTCAATTTGTCATGAATTACTGTGAAATTGTCTCGCGTGTCTGGGATATATGTGCAACATTGTTGTCCTATTATCGCACATACACCACCTTCCTTGGCTAAGACAATATCTAAAGCCACACGATTTTGTAAAAGCATTTCTTTCATAGCCATAGTCTCTGGATTGTTTTGTATCAGTCCATTCAATTCTAGAACCCTTGACGTTAGGTTCTGTAATGTCGCCCAGACCTCATTCATTCGATGTCCCGAGTAGGCTACACCATAGTTAGGGAACATTGTCATAAGTATTCCTCTAGAGTCACTTATCAAGGCTCTTCGACTACGTTCATGTCCCATAGGCCTAATGAGTTGTACGCTATGAGTCATGTTATGCTCTGGTATAAAAGTCATAGCACTTCCTAATCGGGCCAAATAGCATGTGCCACACCAATGTTCAGGCAGATACAGAAATGCTCGTTTGCCACAAATCCATACATGTGTTTTTGGGCATGTATGGATAACCGTATTTGTGTGGGAATGCAAAAATCCTCCATGGTGGTATACCAGATTTGGTGAGGTTTGTTTCAATGCCCAATAATGGCTTGAGGGCTGTCAGATTCATGGCACACACGCCCATTCCCCACTTTCCAACCTCACATATACTATTATTATAGTAGTCATAGGTTTTCCTAACCGGTCTATCCGTTTCCATATCTAGCACAGTGTCACACTGTAGTTGGCCTAGATAATGCTCTTTCTTACCACACTGTCGTTTCATACAAAATGGTGGTGTCTTTTGTATTGTCATTAGAGTGAATCCCTCAATGACAGTTTTATTGGTTACCATAGAATAATTAGCTGGTAATCGCCATTTGGATGGATCGTAAGGCAGAAAAGGAAGGACTGAGGTATTTGTTATATTCTGAAAAATTCCAAATCTCTGACTCAATCCTTGGGAATATACCCATATTATAGACAAGGTCTCACTTTGGTTAATTGGATGAGGTTGTATAGTCGGGTTATGAGACATTGATATTGGCATTACCGTACAAACATAACAATCAGTTTGGTCTCCTGCCGTTACATTTACCAATCGCCACCAGAGACTGTCTCGGTGTGGAAGATGAGAAGCAGTATGAACTCAGGGAGACTAAATGCTTGACCTGCATGTGGCTACAGGGGCTCAAAGACACAATTCTGAGTGAAACTCCAGAATTTGATGACGATGACGAGGAGGCGAAGGACAAGGAGCAGAATGAAATGGCCCATGCCGAACCGATCCAGTTTTTAGATGACAAAAGTCTAGGCCTGGTCATGCGCGAAGCTGCAGATGATGGGAGAAAGGCACTGAAGATGCTACGAGAGTATTACGCAGGTAAAGGGAAGCCTGGCATTATAAACCTGTATACTGACCTGACAAAACTGCAGAAAGGAAGCAATGAAAGCGTAACAGACTTTGTGATTAGGGCAGAGACTATAATCACGGTGCTAAGAAATGCAGAGGAAGTCATGAGTGATGATCTTCTCATAGCTATGGTGCTAAAGGGACTTCCAGAATCGTTCAAACCATTTGCAGTTCATGTGACTCAAAGTGAAGAAAAGCTCAAATTTGCTGACTTCCGTGTTTTTCAGTGACGTTCAGAGCTGACACACACCATGTTGAGCTGGCAGACGCGACCAAGTGTCAAGGCGTGGCGAAGCAGCGGGGAGAGGCAGAGGTGATCCTCATAGACAGCAGAGGACGTCACCACACAGCACCACTGAGAAACGCAATGTTCATCCCTTCCTGTCCACAGGACATTTTTTCTGTGATGGCCGCCACAGCAAACGGAGCAACGGTAATCTTCAATGAAGGAAAAGACATAGTCAAAATGAGTGACGGTACTGTATTTCCTATTCATGTGCAGAACACACTTTACTACCTATCTACAGCAGATGAAAGTAATGACAAATGCAAAGGGTGTTTTGATTTACAAACATGGCATGAAATTTTCGGCCATTGTAATTAGAGCGATGTACAAAAGTTGACAAAAGTGATTGATGGTATGGTAATCAAAGGGAAAACTGAAAAACCTGTATCACCATGTGAAGTGTGTATTCAAGGGAAGTTTGTGCAGATCAGAAACAGAGAGCCTGATGCAAGAGCAACAAAGGTGTTTGATTTAGTGCATACAGATCTGGCAGGGCCAGTAGATCCCATATCTATAGATGGACACAGATTTGCATTGTCGTTTACTGATGATTATTCCAACACAATTTTTGTGTACTTTCTCAAACAAAAGAGTGGTACAGTGAGTGCCACAGAGAGATTCTTAGCAGACACTGCACCTTATGGGAAGATTAAGTGTATGAGATCTGACAATTGTACTGAGTTTATGTCAAAAGAGTACCAAGGACTAATGACTAAACGGGGTGTTAGACATGAAACGTCAGCGCCATACTCACCACACCAAAACGGGAAAGCAAAGAGAAACTGGAGGACTTTATTCGACATGGCATGGTGCATGTTACTAGGAAGCAACCTACCCAAAACATTGTGGACCCATGCAGTGCAGACAGCAGCGGTGGTCAGGAACTGATGCTTTAATAATCGGACAAAGCAGACGGCTTACTTTATGTTGACGGGAAAGAAACCAAATGTGTCACAAATGCAAAAGTTTGGTGCTGTGTGCTATGCATACAAGCACAACAAAAAGAAACTTGACTCAAGAGGTGAGAAGGGAGTTTTCATTGGATATGCCAAAAATAGTCCAGCTTATTTTGTATATTATCCAAATAGTGAAAGAGTACTAAAAACACAGACTGCTAAAATTTGTGACAAACCCATCTCCAGAGCAACAAACCCAGACAGAGATGAGCTCAGATCAGGATGATGATGATGATGATGATGATGATGATGATGATGATGATGATGATGATGATGATGATGATGATGATGATCTTCATCTAGCGGCCATAAAATGTAACGAAGCGGAGGGAGAAAGCCATCCGGTGTTCCCCGAGTAGCGGCGACGAACGAGTTTAGAGCCGTGGAGAAGGTTTGCTTCCCCCCCACCCTCTCTTTCTAACTTCTTCTTCTTCTTCTTCTTCTTCTTCTTCTTCTTCTTCTTCTTCTTCTTCTTCTTCTACAGTTTCTAGTCCATACATCATCGCTGGTCTCACCACTGTCTTGTACACCTTTGTACACCTTGGAAATGGGCAGCCCCGTATCTGACCGTGTGACACAGCCAAGCAGTGCAGACAATGTGAGACGATCAACTAGAACCAAAAAGAAGCCCAGTTACTTTAATGGTTATGTGACTAGTGCTATTGACGATGACCAAGTGTTCACTAACATTGACTACTGTTATAGACTGGCGTGTGGTGTCCCACAGACATTTAAAGAGGCAAGGAGTTCCCTCAATGCTGACAAGTGGATGAAATCTATGGACGACGAGATGGAGTCATTGAGAGAGAACAACACTTTGACCCTAACACAGCTACCCCAAGGCAAGTGTGCAGTGGGGGTGGGGGGGTGGGTGTATGCGCTAAAAAGAAATGAAGTTGGCACAAACAAATATAAAGCTCATTATTTTGCTAAGGGCTACAGTCAAAAGTATGGCACGGATTTTGAGGAAACATTTTCTCCAACAGCAAATGTGACAAGTGTGAGGGTGTTCATGCAGAAATCAGTTCAGGAAAATTTGGCAGGTCGTCATTGGAATCTGATGCTCCATTCTTACTTGATTGACAACGACTTTATTCAGAATGAAGCAGATCATTGTGTCTATGTCAAAGAAAACCAAAATGACAAGGTCATCATCATAATATGGGTAGATGATTTAATCATAGCTGCGAGTGATGAGGAAGTAATGAAAGAGGTGAAAATCATGCTTACAGCTAGATTTAAAATGAAGGACTTGGCCAAAGTGATCAAAATCAATACCCAGAAAATATGTCAGTCAGAAGAGTGTGTTAAGATGTCACAAAGAAAATATGTGGAAAGGGAGCCCTACACTATTGTCCAACACAAGAGATGCCGGCAGATGTTATGACAAAGCCTGCATCGCAGTTCAAGTTGTTGAATTTTTCAAAGTTGTTGTTTGGGTCATGAGTATTTTATTTTGATGTAAATGGGCAAAGATACCAATAATATGAGAGCAAGTGGGGGCGTTGTCAACTGAGAAATATGCTCTCAATTATTTTCCGTGTTATTTCGAAGGGCCAGTCTCAGCTTCCGGTCAACAGGACCCCGCAGACCGGCCAAGGTGCACCTTCTTCGGACACGGATCCCCGTGACGTCGGCGTGAAGCTCCGGGAGCACCAGACATGCACGTATGAATAAGCGGAGGAGTCGACTCCATAAGTCCTCCACTCACGGCCTCGGTGTCACTGAATCGAGCAATTTGGTTTTTAATGTTTAAAAATCGGCTTAACATTGAGGTGGAAAACACAGCGGTATCGTTAAAATACAGTAACAGGGTGATAACATCCATGTAAGAAGTGGAGGGGGATTTATTGCACTCACGGCCCCACTCGTTTATTCCTCTCATACACAGCTGCCAGATCACCTGGTGGGGCTTCAAGCGCTGTGCACAGTCGGATGCCGCCATCTAGCGGCCATAAAATGTAACGAAGTGGAGGGAGAAAGCCATCCAGTGTTCCCCAAGTAGCGGCGACGAACGAGCTTAGAGCCGTGAAGAAGGTTTGCTTCCCCCCCACCCTCTCTTTCTTACTTCTTCTTCTTCTTCTTCTTCTTCTTCTTCTTCTTCTTCTTCTTCTTCTTCTTTCTCTCCTTCTTCTTCTTCTTCTTCTTCTTCTTCTTCTTCTTCTTCTTCTTCTTCTTCTTCTTCTTCTTCTTCTTCTTCTTCTTCTTCTTCTTCTTCTTCTTCTTCTTCTTCTTCTTCTTCTTTTGTCTTTTCCTGTCAGGTGTGGCCACAGCGAGTCAACTTTCTCCATCTAACCCTATTCTCCGTATCCTCCTCTCTCACACCAACTGCCTTCATCTCCTCTCTCACCACGTCCATAAATCCTCTCTTTGGTCTTCCTCGAGACCTCTTGCCTTGCAGCTCCAATTCCAGCATCCGTCTACCAATATATTCTCTATCCCTCCTCTGTACATGACCGAACCATCTCGGTCTGGCTTCTCTGACCTTCTCTCCAAAACATCGAACATGTGCTGTTCCTCTGATAGACTCATTCCTGATCCTATCCATCCTGGTCACTCCCAAAGAGAACCTCAACATCCTCATATCTGCAACCTCTAGTTCTGCCTGCTATCTTTCGGTCATTGTAACAGTTTCTAGTGCATATATCATCGCTGGGCTCAACACTGTCTTGTACACCTTTGTACACCTTGGAAATGGGCAACCCCGTATCTGACCGTGTGACACAGCCAAGCAGTGCAGACAATGTGAGACGATCAACTAGAACCAAAAAGAAGCCCAGTTACTTTAATGGTTATGTGATTAGTGCTATTGACGATGACCAAGTGTTCACTAACATTGACTACTGTTATAGACTGGCGTGTGGTGTCCCACAGACATAAAAAGAGGCAAGGAGTTCCCTCAATGCTGACAAGTGGATGAAATCTATGGACGAAGAGATGGAGTCATTGAGAGAGAACAACACTTTTACCCTAACACAGCTACCCCAAGGCAAGTGTGCAGTGGCGGGGGGGGTGGGGGTGGGGGGTGGGGGGGCTGGGCGTATGCGCTAAATAGAAATGAAGATGGCACAAACAAATATAAAGCTCATTATTTTGCTAAGGGCTACAGTCAAAAGTATGGCACGGATTTTGAGGAAACATTTTCTCCAACAGCAAATATGACAAGTGTGAGGGTGTTTATGCAGAAATCAGTTCAGGAAAATTTGTTACTACACCAAATGGATGTAAAGACAGCCTATCTTCATGCACCCATAGATTGTGAGCTCTGTGTAGAACAACCAGAAGGGTATGAAGTAACAAATACAAAACAGAAGCTGGTGCGTAAACTTGAAAAGTGACTATACGGCCTTAAACAGGCAGGTCGTCATTGGAATCTGATGCTCCATTCTTACTTGATTGACAACGACTTTATTCAGAATGAAGCAGATCATTGTGTCTATGTCAAAGAAAACCAAAATGACAAGGTCATCATCATAATATGGGTAGATGATTTAATCATAGCTGCGAGTGATGAGGAAGTAATGAAAGAGGTGAAAATCATGCTTACAGCTAGATTTAAAATGAAGGACTTGGCCAAAGTGATCAAAATCAATACCCAGAAAATATGTCAGTCAGAAGAGTGTGTTAAGATGTCACAAAGAAAATATGTGGAAAGGGAGCCCTACACTATTGTCCAACACAAGAGATGCCGGCAGATGTTATGACAAAGCCTGCATCGCAGTTTAAGTTGTTGAATTTTTCAAAGTTGTTGTTTGGGTCATGAGTATTTTATTTTGATGTAAATGGGCAAAGATACCAATAATATGAGAGCAAGTGGGGGCGTTGTCAACTGAGAAATATGCTCTCAATTATTTTCCGTGTTATTTCGAAGGGCCAGTCTCAGCTTCCGGTCAACAGGACCCCGCAGACCGGCCAAGGTGCACCTTCTTCGGACACGGATCCCCGTGACGTCGGCGTGAAGCTCCGGGAGCACCAGACATGCACGTATGAATAAGCGGAGGAGTCGACTCCATAAGTCCTCCACTCACGGCCTCGGTGTCACTGAATCGAGCAATTTGGTTTTTAATGTTTAAAAATCGGCTTAACATTGAGGTGGAAAACACAGCGGTATCGTTAAAATACAGTAACAGGGTGATAACATCCATGTAAGAAGTGGAGGGGGATTTATTGCACTCACGGCCCCACTCGTTTATTCCTCTCATACACAGCTGCCAGATCACCTGGTGGGGCTTCAAGCGCTGTGCACAGTCGGATGCCGCCATCTAGCGGCCATAAAATGTAACGAAGTGGAGGGAGAAAGCCATCCAGTGTTCCCCAAGTAGCGGCGACGAACGAGCTTAGAGCCGTGAAGAAGGTTTGCTTCCCCCCCACCCTCTCTTTCTTACTTCTTCTTCTTCTTCTTCTTCTTCTTCTTCTTCTTCTTCTTCTTCTTCTTCTTCTTCTTTCTCTCCTTCTTCTTCTTCTTCTTCTTCTTCTTCTTCTTCTTCTTCTTCTTCTTCTTCTTCTTCTTCTTCTTCTTCTTCTTCTTCTTCTTCTTCTTCTTTTGTCTTTTCCTGTCAGGTGTGGCCACAGCGAGTCAACTTTCTCCATCTAACCCTATTCTCCGTATCCTCCTCTCTCACACCAACTGCCTTCATCTCCTCTCTCACCACGTCCATAAATCCTCTCTTTGGTCTTCCTCGAGACCTCTTGCCTTGCAGCTCCAATTCCAGCATCCGTCTACCAATATATTCTCTATCCCTCCTCTGTACATGACCGAACCATCTCGGTCTGGCTTCTCTGACCTTCTCTCCAAAACATCGAACATGTGCTGTTCCTCTGATAGACTCATTCCTGATCCTATCCATCCTGGTCACTCCCAAAGAGAACCTCAACATCCTCATATCTGCAACCTCTAGTTCTGCCTGCTGTCTTTCAGTCATTGTAACAGTTTCTAGTGCATATATCATCGCTGGGCTCAACACTGTCTTGTACACCTTTGTACACCTTGGAAATGGGCAACCCCGTATCTGACCGTGTGACACAGCCAAGCAGTGCAGACAATGTGAGACGATCAACTAGAACCAAAAAGAAGCCCAGTTACTTTAATGGTTATGTGACAAGTGCTATTGACGATGACCAAGTGTTCACTAACATTGACTACTGTTATAGACTGGCGTGTGGTGTCCCACAGACATAAAAAGAGGCAAGGAGTTCCCTCAATGCTGACAAGTGGATGAAATCTATGGACGAAGAGATGGAGTCATTGAGAGAGAACAACACTTTTACCCTAACACAGCTACCCCAAGGCAAGTGTGCAGTGGCGGGGGGGTGGGGGTGGGGGTTGGGGGGGGCTGGGCGTATGCGCTAAATAGAAATGAAGATGGCACAAACAAATATAAAGCTCGTTATTTTGCTAAGGGCTACAGTCAAAAGTATGGCACGGATTTTGAGGAAACATTTTCTCCAACAGCAAATATGACAAGTGTGAGGGTGTTTATGCAGAAATCAGTTCAGGAAAAATTGTTACTACACCAAATGGATGTAAAGACAGCCTATCTTCATGCACCCATAGATTGTGAGCTCTGTGTAGAACAACCAGAAGGGTATGAAGTAACAAGTAAAAAAACAGAAGCTGGTGCGTAAACTTGAAAAGTCACTATACGGCCTTAAACAGGCAGGTCGTCATTGGAATCTGATGCTCCATTCTTACTTGATTGACAATGACTTTATTCAGAATGAAGCAGATCATTGTGTCTATGTCAAAGAAAACCAAAATGACAAGGTCATCATCATAATATGGGCAGATGATTTAATCATAGCTGCGAGTGATGAGGAAGTAATGAAAGAGGTGAAAATCATGCTTACAGCTAGATTTAAAATGAAGGACTTGGCCAAAGTGATCAAAATCAATACCCAGAAAATATGTCAGTCAGAAGAGTGTGTTAAGATGTCACAAAGAAAATATGTGGAAAGGGAGCCCTACACTATTGTCCAACACAAGAGATGCCGGCAGATGTTATGACAAAGCCTGCATCGCAGTTTAAGTTGTTGAATTTTTCAAAGTTGTTGTTTGGGTCATGAGTATTTTATTTTGATGTAAATGGGCAAAGATACCAATAATATGAGAGCAAGTGGGGGCGTTGTCAACTGAGAAATATGCTCTCAATTATTTTCCGTGTTATTTCGAAGGGCCAGTCTCAGCTTCCGGTCAACAGGACCCCGCAGACCGGCCAAGGTGCACCTTCTTCGGACACGGATCCCCGTGACGTCGGCGTGAAGCTCCGGGAGCACCAGACATGCACATATGAATAAGCGGAGGAGTCGACTCCATAAGTCCTCCACTCACGGCCTCGGTGTCACTGAATCGAGCAATCTGTTTTTTTAATGTTTAAAAATCGGCTTAACATTGAGGTCGAAAAAACAGCGGTATCGTTAAAATACAGTAACAGGGTGATAACATCCATGTAAGACGTGGAGGGGGATTTATTGCACTCACGGCCCCACTCGTTTATTCCTCTCATACACAGCGGCCATATCGCCTGGTGGAGCTCCAAGCGCTGTGCACAGTCGGATGCCGCCATCTAGCGGACATAAAATGTAACGAAGCGGAGGGAGAAAGCCATCCGGTGTTCCACAAGTAGCGGCGACGAACGAGTTTAGAGCCGTGGAGAAGGTTTGCTTTGGGTAGATGATTTAATTATTGCAGCAGAGTGTTGCATGGTTTTCAGGGAGGAGTTGAGAAAGGGTCTGGGTTGTCAGGGAGAGCTTCCAGATGATTGGACAACAACAGCTAGTGTTATCAGGGAGACAGGTAGAAGAGTACTTGGTGTGTCATCTGGTAGGAAAGTAGATAAGGAGACTTGGTGGTGGAATGAGGAAGTGCAGGAGTGTATACAGAGAAAATGGTTCGCGAAGAAGAAGTGGGATACTGAGAGGACTGAAGAGAACAGACAGGAGTTCAGGGAGATGCGGCGAAAGGTAAAGATAGAGGTAGCAAAGGCAAAACAAAGGGCTTATGATGACTTGTATGCTCGGTTGGATAGTAAGGAGGCTGAAAATGATCTATACAGGTTGGCGAAACAGAGAGATAAAGATGGAAAGGATGTACAGCAGGTCCGGGTGATAAAGGACAGAGAGAGAAATGTATTGACGGATGCTAGAAGAGAGACAGGAAGATGGAAAGAGTACTTTGAAGAGCTGATGAATGTGGAAAATGAAAGAGAGGCAAGGGTAGAAGAGGTGATTATTGTAGACCACAAAGTAGCAAAAATGAGTAAAAGTGAAGTGAGGAAGGCATTGAAGAGGATGAAGAGTGGAAAAGCAGTTGGTCCTGATGATATACCTGTGGAGGTGTGGAAGTGTCTAGGAGAGGCAGCGGTAGATTTTCTGACTAGATTATTCAACAGGATCTTAGAGAGTGAGGAGATGCCTGAAGAATGGAGACAAAGTGTGATGGTGCCTATTTTTAAGAATAAAGGGGATGTGCAGAATTGTGGCAACTACAGAGGGATAAAGTTGATGAGCCATACAATGAAGTTATGGGAAAGAGTAGTGGAAACTAGACTGAGAGCAGAAGTCAGCATTTGTGAACAGCAGTATGGCTTCATGCCTAGGAAGAGTACTACAGATGCAGTATTTGCGTTGAGAATGCCAATAGAAAAGTACAGAGAAGGCCAGAGGGAGCTGCATTGCGTTTTCGTAGACCTAGAAAAAGCATATGACAGGTTGCCAAGAGAGGAGCTCTGGTATTGTATGAGGAAGTCTGGAGTGGCAGAGAAGTATGTTAGACTGGTGCAGGACATGTATGCCAGCTGTGAGACACTGGTACGGTGTGCTGTAGGGGTAACCGAGAAGTTCAAGGTGGAGGTGGGACTCCATCAGGGATCAGCTCTGAGCCCCTTCTTGTTCGCAATGGTGATGGATAGGCTGACAGATGAGGTTAGACAGGAATCCCCATGGACCATGATGTTTGCGGATGACATTGTGATCTGTAGTGAGAGCAGACAACAGGTAGAGGAAAATCTAGAGAGGTGGAGGTATGCTCTGGAAAGGAGAGGAATGAAAGTTAGTCGCAGCAAGACAGAATATATGTGTGAGAACAAGAGGAACTCGGGTGGAGCGGTGAGGCTACAGGGAGTGGAGATCAAGAAGCTGGAGGATTTCAGGTACTTAGGGTCAACAGTCCAGAGCAACGGAGAGTGCGTAAAAGAGGTGAAGAGACGGGTATGGACAACAAAATGTACAGTTGCACAACAATCTACGGAGACAATCAGGGGGCCATCGCACTGAGTAAGAATCCTGTAAACAGACAAAGGTCAAAACACATTGATGTAAAATATCATTTCATTCGTGAAGCACTCAGTGAGGGTTAAATAAATCTTATCTATTGTCCATCAGAGGACATGTTGGCAGACATCTCGACAAAACTCATGACAAAGGTAAAAATAGAACAATTCAAAAAGTGGTTATTTGGAAATTCAAATGTCCAAAGATTTTTTTTGGATGTTGAGATCAAGAGGGGGTGTTGAGATAGGTGATCTCATTAGTTTTATTTGAGTTTACATTCTAGTATACATATGTTGTATTTGTATCTACTCTCAGGAAATGCATGGCACTTTATGACAAGGTTTGGGACTTGTTTTAGTTTTTTGCGACTGTTCAGCTAACTTGACGTTAACTTCTACGTCAGTGTTTTTTTTTTTGGTATAGCGGTGCTGGCGGGAATTTTTCCCTCACTCTGTACTGTACATGTCCCATGGCTAACCGATGTTGATTCCCGGAGCTGTGAAGAAGAAAATAAAAGACGATTCAAACAAGGCAAACTTGTGAATTCCTTCCGAAACATGGAAAACGAAGAAGCTGCGAACTTAAACGCAACAGTTTGGTTGTGGATGCGTTTCGGCTAATGCTATTAGCACAGCTATGATGAGTTAAGGTGTGTTTGTGTGTGTGTGTGTGTGTGTCTGTGTGTGTGTGTGTGCGTGTGTGTGAGTGTGAATTTGTTTAGGTGGGGGGGGGTCGCGGACAGGGAGTACCGGGGCCTCGAACGATGAGCTGAGGAGCGGAGGAGGGCAGAAGCCCGGCCCGTGATTCGCTTATGTCCAGCGGTTCGGGAATTCCAGGGCCCAAAGCGGAGGAGCGATGGAGCTGAGAAGCGGAGGAGCGGAGGTAATGTTTCTCCTCTCAGAGGCGGGGAAGTTTGGGGGCAGAAGAACCCCTTAGACTGGCTAATGTGAGCATACTCCGGACAAAGATCCCCCGGACGTATGATTGGAGCTCTCGGACCATTGGGCACACACATGTGAATGAGTGGATGAGCTAATGTTTGTTTGGTTGTGGATGCGTTTCGGCTAATGCTATTAGCACAGCTATGATGAGTTAAGGTGTGTGTGTATGTGTGTGTGTGTGTGTGTGTGTGTGTGTTTTTGTGTGTGTGTGAGTGTGTTTGTGTGTGAGAGTTTGTTTAGGTGGGGGGGGGGGAGTACCAGGGCCCATAGAGGAGGAGCGGTGGAGCTGAAAAGCGGAGGAGCGGAGGAGCGGAGGTAATTTTTCTCCTCTCAGAGGCGGGGAAGCTGTGGGGGCAGAAGAACCCCTTAGACCGGCCAATGTGAGCCTTCTCCGGACATAGATCACCCGGACGTATGACTGGAGCTCCCATACCTCTAGGCACACACATATGTGAATGAGTGGATGAGCTAATGTTTGTTTGGTAGTGGATACGTTTTGGCCAATGCTATTAGCACAGCTATGATGAGTTCAGGTGTGTGTGTGTGTGTGTGTGTGTGTGTTTGTGCGTGTTTGTGTGCGTGTGTCTGTGTGTGTGTGTGTGTGTGTGTGTGTGTATGTGTGTGTGCGTGTGTTTATCTGTGTGTGAGAGTTTGTTTTGGTGGTGGTGGGGGTGGTGGTGGGGGGGGGTCCCGCGGACAGGGAGTACCAGGGCCTGGAGCGGATGAGGTGAGGAGCGGAGGAGGGCAGAAGCCCGGACCGTGATTCGCTTATGTCCCAAAAATAAACAACAACAAACAATATATGTTTGTTTTGTATATGTTTATATATAAACAACAAAAAATATACAGTTTGATATCTGAGATTCCTTGTGAGTCGCCAACTTAATTACATGTTGTACTCCCCTTGCAATCATTTTTTCGTTTTAATTTTTTATTAGTCTATCTATTGATTTAATTATTTCATTTTAATTTCTTTTTTTGTCTAGCATTGTAAATTTCTCACAAACCGTTAACACTATTAACTTCTGATTACATACAGAATGAATGTCCTTATGTCCTTTGGTTCCTCATGCCTGGTTGTTTCATTGACATTCAGTTCTACCTTGCCATGTTTATTTGTACATTTGTATAGTTGTGTGTACTATTTATGTTCAATTAAAAAAAAAAAAAAAAGAATGAGAGGCTGAGAAAATCTCCATGTCTCTCTCTCCCCCCCCTTAATGCCCCCCCCCCCCCCCCCCTTCCTCACGGCGGCCGACGCAACGCGTTTCTTGCCGTTGTTGTGGAAGTAGGGAAAAGGATTCCCCGCGTCGGTGCGAGCGATGCGTTTCAAGGCGTATTGCATGTGTGTATGGAGGGGGGGGGTCTACAGGACACCGCAGACCGGCAATGGTGCACCTTCTCCGGACATCGATCACCGAAACGTCGGCGTGGAGCCCCCGGAGCAGCCGGCGTGTACATGTGAATGAATGGAGGAGCTAATGTGTGTGTGGGGTGGTGGTGGTGGTGGTGGTGGTGGTGTGTGTGGGGGGGGCGTTTCGGCTAATGCTATCAGCACAACTATGATTATTCCCAGAACGTTGAGAACGAGCTCCCGGAACTCCAGGCATGCGTATATAAAAGAGTGGAATTAAGGTGTGTGTGAGTGTGTGTGTGTGTGTGTGTGTGTGTGTGTGTGTGTGTGTGTGTGTGTGTGTGTGTGTGTGTGTGTGTGTGTGTGTGTGACAGAAATAATGTCGGGGACAGAAATTGTTATTAGCCTGCTGGCAGATGACACAACCTTAGTTTTGAAAAATGAACATCAAGTCCCAATAAGCGTTGAAAAAATTAAAACATTCTCCAAGGCTTCAGGATTGTCATTAAACTTAAAGAAATGCAAACTTCTTGAGCTGCATGACTCACCACTAAAGGAAATCAGCAGTGTTCCTATCAAATCAGAAATAAAATACTTGAGCATTTTCCTATCTAAGGACCAAAAGTTAAATCAGTCCAGGAACATTGAATCTAAACTGAATCAAAGTAAAGCAAAATTGAATATATGGCTCCAAAGAGATTTATCAATATTAGGCCGGATATATTTGAGTAAAATGGAATGTTTATCCAGATGTATATACCCAGTGTATTCCAATGCTGCTCCAAATCAACTCATCAAATCTATTAACCAAATAAATTTCAACTTTATCTGGAGGAACAGACCACACCATCTAAAAAAATCACATATGGTGAAAGAAACAAGTGAAGGAGGGCTGAAAGTGATAGAGTTGGACTGCCTGAATGGGACATTGAAGGTGAACTGGTTGAAATCCTGGATCAAACATCATCATTCTTTCTGGTATTGTACTCCAAACTACTTATTCAACATAGTCGGTGGCCTAAGTCTTCTACTTATCTCTGACTTGGATATCAACAAGATTCCTGTCCAATTTTCAGAGTTCCATAAACAAATACTATTATAATGGAAAATGATATATGTACACAATTTCTCACCACACAGTACAATAATTTGGAACAATAGATATGTACTGCGTGGCAACAAACCTCTGTTTTACAAGGAATGCTTTGAGAAAGGTATATGGTCAAGAATTGACTTGATGGATGACAATGGCAGTCCTCTAGACTTTGAACAGTTCTGTACTACACACAGATTTAAGCCTCCCATATTAGAGTTGATAAAGTTACGAAACGCACTGCCTCGACAATTTGTATTCCTGACCAAAAATATAATGACGCACCGAACCGTACAACCACAGTTACCCCGACTATCACTCCAGGGAATCTCAATTCTGGACAGAAAGTGCAGTTGTTATCTGAGAAATATGCTCTCAGTTATTTCCCTTTTATTTTGAATGGCCAGTCCCAGCTTCCGGTCTGTCCGTAGTGTTTTTATTTGCTTGAAAATAAACTCAACTTCTTCCAGTTCTGTAAAACAAGAGGCGTGTCACACATATTATTCCTCCGTAAAAGACCCAGTCGGTATTGAGGGGTAGCACGCAGATCTACTGCACAGATAACCTCTGATAACAGGTTATGGGCCCAGGAAACCCCCAAAGACGGCTGAAGACAGTTTGGAGCCGCTGAGAAGAGTGACGATACTGCAAACTCATCACTGGCCATGGAAAACAAGCAAGCCAGATGATGGAAGGAGACTTGCAGGAGGCAAACAAACTAAACCTGTTTTTTAACAGATTTGATGAAGGTGCCTCCGCCCACCCTCCCCCCAGCTCCTCTCAGGACTTTCCTTCCCCCGTGCCTTCACCCCTCACTTTAAGGAGCTTTCCCCCTCCCCCACGCACCTCTTCTGCTTCCCTGGACGATGTCTCGTTTACACCTCAGCCGTCCTGCCCCCCACTGGGACTCTCTCCACCCCCTCCTGTTGCCTTCACCGCTGAGGAGGTGGGAAGAGAGTTCAGCCGCCTTCGTCCCAGGAAAGCTGCTGGCCCTGACGGCCTCAGCCCCAGAGTGCTGAAAGGATGTGCCTCTCAGCTGTGTGGGATCTTCTCACATCTCTTCAACCTGAGCCTGACCCAGATGGTTGTCCCCGACCGGTGGAAAACCTCATGCCTGGTTCCAGCGCCCGAGGTGAAGCATCCCAGCAGACACAGCGACTACAGACCGGTGGCGCTGACATCACACGTCATGAAGTCGCTGGAGAGGCTCGTCCTGAGGCACCTTGGCACAGTCGTCGGACCTTCGCTGGACCCCCTGCGGTTCGCATACCACCCACGGATAGGAGTGGAAGACGCCATCATCTTCCTGCTGCACAGAATCTACACACACCTGGAGGAGGCAGGAAGCACTGTGAGAGTCATGTTCTTTGACTTCTCCAGTGCTTTTAACACCATTCGACCTGCCCTGCTGAACAGGAAGCTTCTGGACATGCAGGTAGATGCTCCACTCGCGGCTATTAGAGAGTAATTCTAATTCATGCTGGTCTAAGGTAAAACCTGTAAAGAGGAGACTGAGGTTATCATAAGAAATAACACAGACAAGCGACTATTCTTTTGTGCTCTGCAGAGGGGGAGACTCAGCGCGCTCTTTGGAGCCAAGATCCAGAGAATCCCCCCGAGTTCCTCCTTGCTCGGCTTGTTATTGTGTGAAAGTGTTTATTTACATAACAACATTCATTGTATAGTATAGTTCATGCATATGTGAAGTTGTCCAGGATGATATACAGGGGTGGTCAGGTTTCTCTCCAGAAGTGTTTATCCTCGTTTAGATTTACGTTTACGGGGGGGTAGGTTCTTATCTAAAGATGTTTACGACCATTGGAATATCTTGGAGGGCCCAACTCTTGTTAGAGGACAAAGGTCTTTTGTGCTCTAGCATGTCTGGCTAACTTCATGTGAGTAGTCGAAATAACATAGTTATAGAAATAGAGAGTAAACTCTAACAATTCTCTCCTGTTTATGAGACTCCGAACAATGTTAAACTCTTCAGCATCATCATGCCATGTTGGTACATAGTTTACAGATAACACTTCATACAACATCATGGTCGTCGTCCTCCACAGTCAAATTGTTATCATTTTCTTTTTCTGAATCACTTATAGGCAGTTGCTCATGTATCTGTCCAGTGTAGTGAGTCCTTGGTTGGGTCTGCACTGCTACTATTGCCATCTGGACAAAGGCTGCGGAAGCCATTTTAGCAATCATGCTTCTCAAACAAGGAATAACGCACATAGTAAATAAACAAAACAAAATAAGAATCACAATCACAGGTGTAAGGCACTTTAAAAGTATTTGCCACCAAGTTCCGTTGATGATCCATCCAAGAGGGTCAAACTGTAAAAACGACATTAAAGTATCACTGTCCTCTTTACCCTCTAGTTGGTTCTTTAATGTCGTCAATTTGTCATGAATTACTGTGAAATTGTCTCGCGTGTCTGGGATATATGTGCAACATTGTTGTCCTATTATCGCACATACACCACCTTCCTTGGCTAAGACAATATCTAAAGCCACACGATTTTGTAAAAGCATTTCTTTCATAGCCATAGTCTCTGGATTGTTTTGTATCAGTCCATTCAATTCTAGAACCCTTGACGTTAGGTTCTGTAATGTCGCCCAGACCTCATTCATTCGATGTCCCGAGTAGGCTACACCATAGTTAGGGAACATTGTCATAAGTATTCCTCTAGAGTCACTTATCAAGGCTCTTCGACTACGTTCATGTCCCATAGGCCTAATGAGTTGTACGCTATGAGTCATGTTATGCTCTGGTATAAAAGTCATAGCACTTCCTAATCGGGCCAAATAGCATGTGCCACACCAATGTTCAGGCAGATACAGAAATGCTCGTTTGCCACAAATCCATACATGTGTTTTTGGGCATGTATGGATAACCGTATTTGTGTGGGAATGCAAAAATCCTCCATGGTGGTATACCAGATTTGGTGAGGTTTGTTTCAATGCCCAATAATGGCTTGAGGGCTGTCAGATTCATGGCACACACGCCCATTCCCCACTTTCCAACCTCACATATACTATTATTATAGTAGTCATAGGTTTTCCTAACCGGTCTATCCGTTTCCATATCTAGCACAGTGTCACACTGTAGTTGGCCTAGATAATGCTCTTTCTTACCACACTGTCGTTTCATACAAAATGGTGGTGTCTTTTGTATTGTCATTAGAGTGAATCCCTCAATGACAGTTTTATTGGTTACCATAGAATAATTAGCTGGTAATCGCCATTTGGATGGATCGTAAGGCAGAAAAGGAAGGACTGAGGTATTTGTTATATTCTGAAAAATTCCAAATCTCTGACTCAATCCTTGGGAATATACCCATATTATAGACAAGGTCTCACTTTGGTTAATTGGATGAGGTTGTATAGTCGGGTTATGAGACATTGATATTGGCATTACCGTACAAACATAACAATCAGTTTGGTCTCCTGCCGTTACATTTACCAATCGCCACCAGAGACTGTCTCGGTGTGGAAGATGAGAAGCAGTATGAACTCTGGGAGACTAAATGCTTGACCTGCATGCGGCTACAGGGGCTCAAAGACACAATTCTGAGTGAAACTCCAGAATTTGATGACGATGACGAGGAGGCGAAGGACAAGGAGCAGAATGAAATGGCCCATGCCGAACCGATCCAGTTTTTAGATGACAAAAGTCTAGGCCTGGTCATGCGCGAAGCTGCAGATGATGGGAGAAAGGCACTGAAGATGCTACGAGAGTATTACGCAGGTAAAGGGAAGCCTGGCATTATAAACCTGTATACTGACCTGACAAAACTGCAGAAAGGAAGCAATGAAAGCGTAACAGACTTTGTGATTAGGGCAGAGACTATAATCACGGTGCTAAGAAATGCAGAGGAAGTCATGAGTGATGATCTTCTCATAGCTATGGTGCTAAAGGGACTTCCAGAATCGTTCAAACCATTTGCAGTTCATGTGACTCAAAGTGAAGAAAAGCTCAAATTTGCTGACTTCCGTGTTTTTCAGTGACGTTCAGAGCTGACACACACCATGTTGAGCTGGCAGACGCGACCAAGTGTCAAGGCGTGGCGAAGCAGCGGGGAGAGGCAGAGGTGATCCTCATAGACAGCAGAGGACGTCACCACACAGCACCACTGAGAAACGCAATGTTCATCCCTTCCTGTCCACAGGACATTTTTTCTGTGATGGCCGCCACAGCAAACGGAGCAACGGTAATCTTCAATGAAGGAAAAGACATAGTCAAAATGAGTGACGGTACTGTATTTCCTATTCATGTGCAGAACACACTTTACTACCTATCTACAGCAGATGAAAGTAATGACAAATGCAAAGGGTGTTTTGATTTACAAACATGGCATGAAATTTTCGGCCATTGTAATTAGAGCGATGTACAAAAGTTGACAAAAGTGATTGATGGTATGGTAATCAAAGGGAAAACTGAAAAACCTGTATCACCATGTGAAGTGTGTATTCAAGGGAAGTTTGTGCAGATCAGAAACAGAGAGCCTGATGCAAGAGCAACAAAGGTGTTTGATTTAGTGCATACAGATCTGGCAGGGCCAGTAGATCCCATATCTATAGATGGACACAGATTTGCATTGTCGTTTACTGATGATTATTCCAACACAATTTTTGTGTACTTTCTCAAACAAAAGAGTGGTACAGTGAGTGCCACAGAGAGATTCTTAGCAGACACTGCCCCTTATGGGAAGATTAAGTGTATGAGATCTGACAATTGTACTGAGTTTATGTCAAAAGAGTACCAAGGACTAATGACTAAACGGGGTGTTAGACATGAAACGTCAGCGCCATACTCACCACACCAAAACGGGAAAGCAAAGAGAAACTGGAGGACTTTATTCGACATGGCATGGTGCATGTTACTAGGAAGCAACCTACCCAAAACATTGTGGACCCATGCAGTGCAGACAGCAGCGGTGGTCAGGAACTGATGCTTTAATAATCGGACAAAGCAGACGGCTTACTTTATGTTGACGGGAAAGAAACCAAATGTGTCACAAATGCAAAAGTTTGGTGCTGTGTGCTATGCATACAAGCACAACAAAAAGAAACTTGACTCAAGAGGTGAGAAGGGAGTTTTCATTGGATATGCCAAAAATAGTCCAGCTTATTTTGTATATTATCCAAATAGTGAAAGAGTACTAAAAACACAGACTGCTAAAATTTGTGACAAACCCATCTCCAGAGCAACAAACCCAGACAGAGATGAGCTCAGATCAGGATGATGATGATGATGATGATGATGATGATGATGATGATGATGATGATGATGATGATGATCTTCATCTAGCGGCCATAAAATGTAACGAAGCGGAGGGAGAAAGCCATCCGGTGTTCCCCGAGTAGCGGCGACGAACGAGTTTAGAGCCGTGGAGAAGGTTTGCTTCCCCCCCACCCTCTCTTTCTAACTTCTTCTTCTTCTTCTTCTTCTTCTTCTTCTTCTTCTTCTTCTTCTTCTTCTTCTTCTTCTTCTTCTACAGTTTCTAGTCCATACATCATCGCTGGTCTCACCACTGTCTTGTACACCTTTGTACACCTTGGAAATGGGCAGCCCCGTATCTGACCGTGTGACACAGCCAAGCAGTGCAGACAATGTGAGACGATCAACTAGAACCAAAAAGAAGCCCAGTTACTTTAATGGTTATGTGACTAGTGCTATTGACGATGACCAAGTGTTCACTAACATTGACTACTGTTATAGACTGGCGTGTGGTGTCCCACAGACATTTAAAGAGGCAAGGAGTTCCCTCAATGCTGACAAGTGGATGAAATCTATGGACGACGAGATGGAGTCATTGAGAGAGAACAACACTTTGACCCTAACACAGCTACCCCAAGGCAAGTGTGCAGTGGGGGTGGGGGGGTGGGTGTATGCGCTAAAAAGAAATGAAGTTGGCACAAACAAATATAAAGCTCATTATTTTGCTAAGGGCTACAGTCAAAAGTATGGCACGGATTTTGAGGAAACATTTTCTCCAACAGCAAATGTGACAAGTGTGAGGGTGTTCATGCAGAAATCAGTTCAGGAAAATTTGGCAGGTCGTCATTGGAATCTGATGCTCCATTCTTACTTGATTGACAACGACTTTATTCAGAATGAAGCAGATCATTGTGTCTATGTCAAAGAAAACCAAAATGACAAGGTCATCATCATAATATGGGTAGATGATTTAATCATAGCTGCGAGTGATGAGGAAGTAATGAAAGAGGTGAAAATCATGCTTACAGCTAGATTTAAAATGAAGGACTTGGCCAAAGTGATCAAAATCAATACCCAGAAAATATGTCAGTCAGAAGAGTGTGTTAAGATGTCACAAAGAAAATATGTGGAAAGGTAGCCCTACACTATTGTCCAACACAAGAGATGCCGGCAGATGTTATGACAAAGCCTGCATCGCAGTTTAAGTTGTTGAATTTTTCAAAGTTGTTGTTTGGGTCATGAGTATTTTATTTTGATGTAAATGGGCAAAGATACCAATAATATGAGAGCAAGTGGGGGCGTTGTCAACTGAGAAATATGCTCTCAATTATTTTCCGTGTTATTTCGAAGGGCCAGTCTCAGCTTCCGGTCAACAGGACCCCGCAGACCGGCCAAGGTGCACCTTCTTCGGACACGGATCCCCGTGACGTCGGCGTGAAGCTCCGGGAGCACCAGACATGCACGTATGAATAAGCGGAGGAGTCGACTCCATAAGTCCTCCACTCACGGCCTCGGTGTCACTGAATCGAGCAATTTGGTTTTTAATGTTTAAAAATCGGCTTAACATTGAGGTGGAAAACACAGCGGTATCGTTAAAATACAGTAACAGGGTGATAACATCCATGTAAGAAGTGGAGGGGGATTTATTGCACTCACGGCCCCACTCGTTTATTCCTCTCATACACAGCTGCCAGATCACCTGGTGGGGCTTCAAGCGCTGTGCACAGTCGGATGCCGCCATCTAGCGGCCATAAAATGTAACGAAGCGGAGGGAGAAAGCCATCCAGTGTTCCCCAAGTAGCGGCGACGAACGAGCTTAGAGCCGTGAAGAAGGTTTGCTTCCCCCCCACCCTCTCTTTCTTACTTCTTCTTCTTCTTCTTCTTCTTCTTCTTCTTCTTCTTCTTCTTCTTTTTCTCCTTCTTCTTCTTCTTCTTCTTCTTCTTCTTCTTCTTCTTCTTCTTCTTCTTCTTCTTCTTCTTCTTCTTCTTCTTCTTCTTCTTCTTCTTCTTCTTCTTTTGTCTTTTCCTGTCAGGTGTGGCCACAGCGAGTCAACTTTCTCCATCTAACCCTATTCTCCGTATCCTCCTCTCTCACACCAACTGCCTTCATCTCCTCTCTCACCACGTCCATAAATCCTCTCTTTGGTCTTCCTCGAGACCTCTTGCCTTGCAGCTCCAATTCCAGCATCCGTCTACCAATATATTCTCTATCCCTCCTCTGTACATGACCGAACCATCTCGGTCTGGCTTCTCTGACCTTCTCTCCAAAACATCGAACATGTGCTGTTCCTCTGATAGACTCATTCCTGATCCTATCCATCCTGGTCACTCCCAAAGAGAACCTCAACATCCTCATATCTGCAACCTCTAGTTCTGCCTGCTATCTTTCGGTCATTGTAACAGTTTCTAGCTCATATATCATCGCTGGGCTCAACACTGTCTTGTACACCTTTGTACACCTTGGAAATGGGCAACCCTGTATCTGACCGTGTGACACAGCCAAGCAGTGCAGACAATGTGAGTCGATCAACTAGAACCAAAAAGAAGCCCAGTTACTTTAATGGTTATGTGATTAGTGCTATTGACGATGACCAAGTGTTCACTAACATTGACTACTGTTATAGACTGGCGTGTGGTGTCCCACAGACATAAAAAGAGGCAAGGAGTTCCCTCAATGCTGACAAGTGGATGAAATCTATGGACGAAGAGATGGAGTCATTGAGAGAGAACAACACTTTTACCCTAACACAGCTACCCCAAGGCAAGTGTGCAGTGGCGGGGGGGTGGGGGTGGGGGGGCTGGGCGTATGCGCTAAATAGAAATGAAGATGGCACAAACAAATATAAAGCTCATTATTTTGCTAAGGGCTACAGTCAAAAGTATGGCACGGATTTTGAGGAAACATTTTCTCCAACAGCAAATATGACAAGTGTGAGGGTGTTTATGCAGAAATCAGTTCAGGAAAATTTGTTACTACACCAAATGGATGTAAAGACAGCCTATCTTCATGCACCCATAGATTGTGAGCTCTGTGTAGAACAACCAGAAGGGTATGAAGTAACAAATACAAAACAGAAGCTGGTGCGTAAACTTGAAAAGTGACTATACGGCCTTAAACAGGCAGGTCGTCATTGGAATCTGATGCTCCATTCTTACTTGATTGACAACGACTTTATTCAGAATGAAGCAGATCATTGTGTCTATGTCAAAGAAAACCAAAATGACAAAGTCATCATCATAATATGGGTAGATGATTTAATCATAGCTGCGAGTGATGAGGAAGTAATGAAAGAGGTGAAAATCATGCTTACAGCTAGATTTAAAATGAAGGACTTGGCCAAAGTGATCAAAATCAATACCCAGAAAATATGTCAGTCAGAAGAGTGTGTTAAGATGTCACAAAGAAAATATGTGGAAAGGTAGCCCTACACTATTGTCCAACACAAGAGATGCCGGCAGATGTTATGACAAAGCCTGCATCGCAGTTTAAGTTGTTGAATTTTTCAAAGTTGTTGTTTGGGTCATGAGTATTTTATTTTGATGTAAATGGGCAAAGATACCAATAATATGAGAGCAAGTGGGGGCGTTGTCAACTGAGAAATATGCTCTCAATTATTTTCCGTGTTATTTCGAAGGGCCAGTCTCAGCTTCCGGTCAACAGGACCCCGCAGACCGGCCAAGGTGCACCTTCTTCGGACACGGATCCCCGTGACGTCGGCGTGAAGCTCCGGGAGCACCAGACATGCACAAATGAATAAGCGGAGGAGTCGACTCCATAAGTCCTCCACTCACGGCCTCGGTGTCACTGAATCGAGCAATCTGTTTTTTTAATGTTTAAAAATCGGCTTAACATTGAGGTCGAAAAAACAGCGGTATCGTTAAAATACAGTAACAGGGTGATAACATCCATGTAAGACGTGGAGGGGGATTTATTGCACTCACGGCCCCACTCGTTTATTCCTCTCATACACAGCGGCCATATCGCCTGGTGGAGCTCCAAGCGCTGTGCACAGTCGGATGCCGCCATCTAGCGGACATAAAATATAACGAAGCGGAGGGAGAAAGCCATCCGGTGTTCCACAAGTAGCGGCGACGAACGAGTTTAGAGCCGTGGAGAAGGTTTGCTTTGGGTAGATGATTTAATTATTGCAGCAGAGTGTTGCATGGTTTTCAGGGAGGAGTTGAGAAAGGGTCTGGGTTGTCAGGGAGAGCTTCCAGATGATTGGACAACAACAGCTAGTGTTATCAGGGAGACAGGTAGAAGAGTACTTGGTGTGTCATCTGGTAGGAAAGTAGATAAGGAGACTTGGTGGTGGAATGAGGAAGTGCAGGAGTGTATACAGAGAAAATGGTTCGCGAAGAAGAAGTGGGATACTGAGAGGACTGAAGAGAACAGACAGGAGTTCAGGGAGATGCGGCGAAAGGTAAAGATAGAGGGAGCAAAGGCAAAACAAAGGGCTTATGATGACTTGTATGCTCGGTTGGATAGTAAGGAGGCTGAAAATGATCTATACAGGTTGGCGAAACAGAGAGATAAAGATGGAAAGGATGTACAGCAGGTCCGGGTGATAAAGGACAGAGAGAGAAATGTATTGACGGATGCTAGAAGAGAGACAGGAAGATGGAAAGAGTACTTTGAAGAGCTGATGAATGTGGAAAATGAAAGAGAGGCAAGGGTAGAAGAGGTGATTATTGTAGACCACAAAGTAGCAAAAATGAGTAAAAGTGAAGTGAGGAAGGCATTGAAGAGGATGAAGAGTGGAAAAGCAGTTGGTCCTGATGATATACCTGTGGAGGTGTGGAAGTGTCTAGGAGAGGCAGCGGTAGATTTTCTGACTAGATTATTCAACAGGATCTTAGAGAGTGAGGAGATGCCTGAAGAATGGAGACAAAGTGTGATGGTGCCTATTTTTAAGAATAAAGGGGATGTGCAGAATTGTGGCAACTACAGAGGGATAAAGTTGATGAGCCATACAATGAAGTTATGGGAAAGAGTAGTGGAAACTAGACTGAGAGCAGAAGTCAGCATTTGTGAACAGCAGTATGGCTTCATGCCTAGGAAGAGTACTACAGATGCAGTATTTGCGTTGAGAATGCCAATAGAAAAGTACAGAGAAGGCCAGAGGGAGCTGCATTGCGTTTTCGTAGACCTAGAAAAAGCATATGACAGGGTGCCAAGAGAGGAGCTCTGGTATTGTATGAGGAAGTCTGGAGTGGCAGAGAAGTATGTTAGACTGGTGCAGGACATGTATGCCAGCTGTGAGACACTGGTACGGTGTGCTGTAGGGGTAACCGAGAAGTTCAAGGTGGAGGTGGGACTCCATCAGGGATCAGCTCTGAGCCCCTTCTTGTTCGCAATGGTAATGGATAGGCTGAGAGATGAGGTTAGACAGGAATCCCCATGGACCATGATGTTTGCGGATGACATTGTGATCTGTAGTGAGAGCAGACAACAGGTAGAGGAAAATCTAGAGAGGTGGAGGTATGCTCTGGAAAGGAGAGGAATGAAAGTTAGTCGCAGCAAGACAGAATATATGTGTGTGAACGAGAGGAACTCGGGTGGAGCGGTGAGGCTACAGGGAGTGGAGATCAAGAAGCTGGAGGATATCAGGTACTTAGGGTCAACAGTCCAGAGCAACGGAGAGTGCGTAAAAGAGGTGAAGAGACGGGTCCAAGCAGGTTGGAATGGGTGGAGAAAAGTGTCAGGGGTACTATGTGATAGAAGACTATTTGCCAGAATAAAAGGAAAGGTGTACAAGACAGTGGTGAGACCAGCGATGATGTATGGACTAGAAACTGTTCCAATGACCAAAAGACAGCAGACAGAACTAGAGGTTGCAGAGATGAAGATGTTGAGGTTCTCTTTGGGAGTGACCAGGATGGATAGGATCAGGAATGAGTCTATCAGAGGGACGGCACATGTTTGATGTTTTGGAGAGAAGGTCAGAGAAGCCAGACTGAGATGGTTCGGTCATGTACAGAGAAGAGATAGTGAATATATTGGTAGACGGATGCTGGAAATGGAGCTGCCAGGCAATAGGTCTCGAGGAAGACCAAAGAGAAGATTTATGGACGTAGTGAGAGAGGATATGAAGATAGCTGGTGTGAGAGAGGAAGATACAGAGAATAGGGTTAGATGGAGAAGGTTGACTCGCTGTGGCGACCCCTGACGGGAAAAGCCGAAAGAAGAAGAAGAAGATTTAATTATTGCAGCAAGCAGCAATGATGCACTCAGCACATTTAAACAGAACATGACATTCAAGTGTAACATGAAAGACCTGGGGAAACTATCATATTTTTTGGGCATACAATTTGAACAAAAGGGGGATGAAATCAAAATGAACCAGACAAAGTACATCCTAAAAATGCTAGAGAGATTTGGAATGTCAGAATGTAAAGCAAGATCTACTCCAAGTGAGCAAAAATTAGAGGGCATCCCTGTAGCTGATGAAAATGAGCAAAGTGAACCTGTCGACCCCAAAGAATATCGTGAGATTGTAGGCAGTCTTTTTTATGCCATGACTTGCACCAGACCTGATATCAGCTGGATAGTGAGCAAACGATCACAGAATCTGGCAATGGCAAAAGTAAAAAACTTAGTAGCTGCAAAACATGTCCTGAGGTATTTGAAGGGGACAGCTGATTATGAACTAAGTTTCAAGAAAAATAAGGAGGATTTGAACCTGATAGCTTACAGTGATTCAGACTGGGCATGGTCTGTCGAAGACAGACGTAGCGCTACAGGCTACTGTTTCAGTTTAACAAAACAAGGCCCAGCCATTGCATGGAAGTCAAGGAAACAGCCCACAGTGGCCCTGTCAACATGTGAGGCTGAATACATCAGCCGAGCCACCACCGCACAAGAAAACATGCATCTGTCTCAACTGTTAAACGGTATGGACAACAAAATGGACAGTTGCACAACAATCTACGGAGACAATCAGGGGGCCATCGCACTGAGTAAGAATCCTGTAAACAGACAAAGGTCAAAACACATTGATGTAAAATATAATTTCATTCGTGAAGCACTCAGTGAGGGTAAAATAAATCTTATCTATTGTCCATCAGAGGACATGTTGGCAGACATCTCGACAAAACTCATGACAAAGGTAAAAATAGAACAATTCAAAAAGTGGTTCTTTGGAAATTCAAATGTCCAAAGATTTTTTTTGGATGTTGAGATCAAGAGGGGGTGTTGAGATAGGTGATCTCATTAGTTTTATTTGAGTTTACATTCTAGTATACATATGTTGTATTTGTATCTACTCTCAGGAAATGCATGGCACTTTATGACAAGGTTTGGGACTTGTTTTAGTTTTTCGCGACTGTTCAGCTAACTTGACGTTAACTTCTACGTCAGTGTTTTTTTTTTGGTATAGCGGTGCTGGCAGGAATTTTTCCCTCACTCTGTACTGTACATGTCCCATGGCTAACCGATGTTGATTCCCGGAGCTGTGAAGAAGAAAATGAAAGACGATTCAAACAAGGCAAACTTGTGAATTCCTTCCGAAACATGGAAAACGAAGAAGCTGCGAACTTAAACGCAACAGTTTGGTTGTGGATGCGTTTCGGCTAATGCTATTAGCACAGCTATGATGAGTTAAGGTGTGTTTGTGTGTGTGTGTGTGTGTGTGTGCGTGTGTGTGTGTCTGTGCGTGTGTGTGTGTGCGTGTGTGTGAGTGTGAATTTGTTTAGGTGGGGGGGGGGGGGGGGGGGTCGCGGACAGGGAGTACCAGGGCCTCGAGCAGATGAGCTGAGAAGCGGAGGAGCGGAGGTAATGTTTCTCCTCTCAGAGGCGGGGAAGCTTGGGGGCAGAAGAACCCCTTAGACCGGCCAATGTGAGCCTTCTCCGGACATAGATCACTCGGACGTATGACTGGAGCTCCCGTACCTCTAGGCACACACATATGTGAATGAGAGGATGAGCTAATGTTTGTTTTGTTGTGGATACGTTTCGGCCAATGCTATTTGCACAGCTATGATGAGTTCAGGTGTGTGTGTGTGTGTGTGTGTGTGTGTGTGTGTGTGTGTGTGTGTGTGTGTGTGTGTGT
>NW_028234034.1:272500-280000 GCF_037954325.1 Fistularia commersonii
GTGTGTATGTGTGCGTGTGTGTGTGTGTGTGCGTGTGTGTGTGCGTGTGAATGTGTGCGTGACAGTTTGTTTAGGTGGAGGGGGTCGCGGACATGGAGTACCAGGCACTGTACCGGATGAGCTGAGGAGCGGAGGAGGGCAGAAGCCTGGACCGTGATTCGCTTATGTCCAGCGGTTCGGGGGTTCCAGGGCCAAAAGCGGTAAAGCGGAGGGACGGAGAAGCGGAGGAGGGGGGGAGAGCAGAAGTACGTCACGCAATTCGCCTGAGCTCGGAGGATCGGGAGTACCAGGGCCCATAGCGGAGGAGCAGAGGAGCTGAGAAGCGGAGGATTGGAGGAGCGGAGTTATGTTTCTCTTCTCAAAGGCGGGGAAGCTGGGGGGCAGCAGGACCCCTTAGACCGGCCAATGGGAGCCTTCCCCGGACATGGATCCCCCGGACGTATGACTGGAGTTCCCGGACCTCAGGGCAAACATGTGAATGAGTGGATGAGATAATCTTTGTGTGCTTGTGGATGTGCTAATGCTATTAGCACAGCTATGATGAGTTAAAGTCTGTGAGTGTGCGTGTTTATGTGTGTGTGTGTGTGTGTGTGTGTGTGTGTGTGTGTGTGTGTGTGTGTGTGTGTATGTGTATGTGTGTGTGACAGCTTGTTTAGGTGGAGGGGGTCGCGGACATGGAGTACCAGGGCCTGTACCGGATGAGTTGTGGAGCGGAGGAGGGCAGAAGCCCTGCCCGTGATCCGCTTATGTCCAGCGGTTTGAGGGTTCCAGGGCCCAAAGCGGAGGAGCGGAGGAGGGAAGAAGCCCGGATCGTGATTCGCTTATGTCCAGCGGTTTGGGGGTTCTGGGGTCCAAAGCGGTAAAGCGTAGGAGCGGAGGAGAGCAGAAGCACGTCACGAAATTCGCCTGAGTTCGGAGGATCGGGATTACCAGGGCCAAATACGGAGGAGCGGAGGACTTGAGAAGCGGAGGAGGGCAGAAGCCTGGACCGTGATTCGCTTATGTCCAGCGTTTCGGGGTTCCAGGGCCCAAAGCGGAAAAGCGGAGGAGCGGAGAAGCGAAGGAGGGGAGGAGAGCAGAAGGACGTCACACAATTCGCCCGAGTTCGCAGGATCGGGAGTACCAGGGCCAATAGCGGAGGAGGGGAGGAGCGGAGGAGCGGAAGAGCAGAGGAGGGCGGAAGCCCGGACCGTGATTCGCATATGTCCAGCGGTTCGGGCTTCCAGGGCGGGAGTACCAGGGCCAATAGCGGAGGAGGGGAGGAGCGGGGAAGCGGAGGAGGGGAGGAGAGCAGAAGAACGTCACGCAAGTCGCCTGAGCTCCGAGGATCGGGAGTACCAGGGCGCATAGCGGAGGAGCGGTTGAGCTGAGAAGCGGAGGTAATGTTTCTCTTTTCAAAGGCGGGGAATCTTTGAGGCAGCAGGACCCCTTAGACCGGCCACTGGGAGCCTTCTGCGGACATGGATTCCCCGGACGTATGACTGGAGTATTGTATTTTAAGAACGAACTTTATTGCAGGCAGCATGAAAGAAAAAAACACGGAACGTTCTTCTTCCTTTGTTAAGACGCAAAAACACGCAGACGTCACACACTGATTTTGCAGTAGCGCCACCTATAGGTAAAAGTACCGCCCATTTACAACACTCCCACTTACTTTTACCAATAGCACCAAGTCCTGAGAAAATAATATTTCAAAGCTGTGTTCTTCCACGACAACAAAAACTGTAAACTTGTTTAACACCCCATTTTTAAGACAGTATTCCTATCACATTGGTTATACTGGAACTCTTTTTCACATTTTTTAGAAATCGCTTTGACTCGGCAGCGTTCTTCGTACACCTGTCAAGCATTTTTAAACAAAAAAGAGTCCGATCTCGCCCCTGAGATATTCAAATCTCTGTCTACCGAGTGGCTTGGTAAAGATATCCGCTTTCATATCATTTGTTGGACAATATCGCAGTTCAATTTGTCCATTCTGCACACATTCACGGATATAGTGGTAGCGAATGTCTATGTGTTTGGTCCTGGAGTGATTTACAGGATTCTTTGCAATTGCGATGGCTCCTTGGTTATCTTCAAGGATCACTGTGGACACAGACTCTACACCGAGATCACACAGTAGTCGTTTCAGCCAGATTCCTTCTTGAGCTGCTTGACTGAGTGAGATGTATTCAGCTTCTGCTGTTGAAAGTGCTACTGTTGATTGTTTCTTGCTGAGCCAGCTTACTGCTCCTCCACTCAGAAGGAAGATGTCGCCTGTTGTTGACCGGCGATCATCTTGATCTCCAGCCCGGTCAGCATCCGAGTATCCGATTAAAGCTCCGGAGTCTGAGCTCTCATATTTCAGAGCAAGATTTAATGTCCCTTTCAAGTATCGAAGTATCCTCTTTACAGCAGTCAGATGTGAAGCATCTGGATTTGCATTGAACTTCGACACAGCACTCACAGCTTGAGCTATGTCCGGTCTTGTCGCCATGGCAGCATACAGCAGACTTCCAACCATTGACTGATAGGTATGCTGGTGCACTGACATACTGACACCATCACTCCTTTTTAGCCTGACGTTGGCATCTGCAGGAGTTGCCACAGGATTTGCATTATCCATTCCATACTTCCGAAGTATGGCTTCAATGTAATGCTTCTGCTGAAGAATGATACGATTCTTTTCTTTATCTTGGATGACAGAGATGCCTGGGATGTAGGACAGCTCACCCATGTCTTTCATCTTGTAGGACTCCTTGAGAGCTGCTTTGAGCTCGTCCATGCTCTCAGTGGACTCTGTAATCAGGATCAAATCATCCACGTAAACTGCTAGTATTTCAAGCTCTTGTCTTGATCTCACAAACACGCAGGGGTCTGATGTGCTCTGTTTGAATCCAATTTCCATCATGAACTCCGTAAAAGCCTTGTTCCAACAGCGAGGAGACTGTCTCAGTCCATAGATTGATTTTTTTAGTTTGCATACCAGATGTTCCTGCCCTGGTTTGATGAAGCCCTCAGGTTGCTCCATGTATATTTCTTCTTCCAGGTGTCCATTGAGGAATGCAGTTACAACATCCATCTGGTGGACATGTAGACCCTTTTGAACAGCAAAGGACAGTAATGTACGAATAGAGCTAAATCGTACCACTGGTGAAAACGTTTCATCATAGTCAGCGCCATACAACTGTGTGTAGCCCTGTGCAACGAGTCTACACTTGTATCGTTCCACTCTTCCATCACTGCGATGCTTGACTTTGAACACCCATCTGGATCCTACTGCCTTTCTGTCTCTTGGCAAGTCGACTAAGTCCCATGTCTCGTTTTCCAGCAGTGACTCATATTCCAAGTCAGCTGCCTCCTGCCAGTCTTTTGCATGAGGACTCTCCATTGCCTCTTTTAGTGAGAGTGGCTCTGTCACGCAACACATGTTTGCATAATGATCAACAGTCACTACATCAGCAAACTCATCATATCCAAATCTTATTGGAGGCTTTCTGATTCTGTCATTTTTTCTGACAGTGCTCTCAACAGTGACTTCGTCATGTTTTGTTTCACTCTCATCTATTTTCATAGTTATCTCGGTGTCTGTGCAGTGTACTTTCGGTTCCTGCTTCAAGTTAAAGTTGGATTCATCAAAGACGACATCTCGACGGATCAGAATCCTCCTCTTCTCTTCATCGTACAGGCGATAGCCTCTGGCATTGTTTGCATATCCCACGAAGCGCGGCTTCACAGTCTTTTTGTCCAGCTTCTTTCTCTCTTCATCTGGAACAAGTGCATAGGCAATACAGCCAAACACCTTCACGTGACCCACATTAGGTTTTTTCCCACACCATCTCTGGTACGGTGTCTCTCCCTTCGGGACAGAAGTAGGCAGCCTGTTCTGTATGTAAGCTGCTGTGGCAACAGCCTCTGCCCAGAACATCTTTGGTAACTTAGCATGAGACAACATGCTCCTTGCTGCTTCAACGAGTGTTCTATTTTTTCTTTCAGCAACTCCGTTTTGCTGTGGTGAGTGAGGTCCAGTCATTTCATGGTGGATGCCTTGAACCTTCAAATATTCTTGAAACTCCCTTGAGGTGTACTCACCACCATTGTCTGTTCTCAGCCTCTGGATGCTTAGTCCACACTCATTTGTGAATGTCTTCTCAAATTCCTTGAATTTACACAGCACTTCATTCTTCTGTTTCATGAAGTATACCTTGGAGCATCTTGAGTAATCGTCTGTGAAAGTCACAAAATATTTGGATCCACTTATAGATTCAGTTTGCATGGGACCACAGACATCACGATGAATTAACTGCATCTTGCGCTCGGAACGTATTTCTCCAATCGACTTGAATGGCTTTTTAGCCAGCTTGCCCTCCACACATCCTTCACAGAAGGGAACTTCTTTGTCTGCAGAGAAGTCCACTCCGTTCACCAGACCTTTTAGTTCCTTCAGCTTGGTAGTGTGACCGAGGCGCCGGTGCCACAAGATAGCAGCTACTGATGCACTGTGAGTGACTGATTCATTTCCTTTCACATCTAGCTGATATAGTCCATCAGCTCTTCGTGTTCCCATTCCTTTAAGAGTTCCATCTTTTCCACGAATGTAGCAGCAGGACCTCTTAAACTGAACCGTATTTCCCTTTTTGGTGGCAGCTCCCACTGAGAATAAATTCCCAGAAAGTTTTGGAACATACAGCACATCATACATCGTAGCATTTTTTACCTTGCTTGACTTGAAGGTCATTGTCATGTTGACATTTCCAATTCCCAGGGCATCAACCACCCTGCCGTCACCGAGCTTCACTGACTGTTCTTTTGAGAACTGCTGGTATTCCTTAAGAATTCCTTGCTCGCATGTCATGTGCTTTGATGCTCCAGAATCAATTAACCACTCAAACTGATGTGGTTTTTCTGAGCTTTCCCTTCTAGCTACAAAGGCACTTTCAGATGAACCATCCTCATCCTCACACACCACATTTTTAGCTTTGTGGATTATCTTTTTTGATTTGTTTTTCCAGCTTGGACAGTCACGTTTAATGTGGCCTTCCTTCCCACATTTATAGCATCTCCATGTGCTTTGTCCTGCTCCCACTGCTTTGGAGCGATCCTGCAGATTGCCACACACCTGTGATGACATTGCTGCTGCACCACCTGAAGGACCACCACTGTAATCATTAGCATTCACTCGCTTTTGTTCCTCATCGATTAACGCTTGTTGAACAAATTTGAGTGTCAGGTTGTCAATCTTTGTTTCCAGTGCAGTGACAACTGTAGCGTAACTTGGTGGTAAACTTCCCAACAATGTTACAATTTGGTCTTCCTCTTCAATTACAGCTCCTATTGCTGATAACTGGTCAGTCAGTTCTTTCATTTGTTTGAGGTGCTCAGTCAAACCATCTCCTTCCTTCATTTCGCACCTGAAATATTTCTTCTTCAGAAATAGTTTATTTGCCAGCGTGTCTCTTTCAAAAATATCTTTCAGTGTAGTCCACACTTCTTTGGGAGTCTTACAGTTTGTAATCAGGTACAACAGGGATGAACTTACATTGAGCACTAACACAGAGAACGCTTTCTCTCTCTGTTTCGTGAACTCACCCTGTGCTGCTGCGTTAGCATCTGGGGCTAATGTGTCTTCCTCTGTTAGCATTCGCCACAGTCCTTTAGCCTTTAGCAGATGTTCCATTTGAAACTTCCACGTTGCCCAATTCTCCGGTCCGCTCAGCTTGTCGATAAACAGCTTGTCCTCCATTGTGAGTTCCCACAATACTGTTCACTATCACACAATATTCAGTGTAATCCAGCCTTTTAGAGACACTCTGGGCCCATAACCTATTGTATTTTAAGAACAAACTTTATTGCAGGCAGCATGAAAGAAAAAAACACGGAACGTTCTTCTTCCTTTGTTAAGACGCAAAAACACACAGACGTAACACACTGATATAGCAGTAGCGCCAGTAGCAGTAGCGTAGTAGGTAAAAGTACCGCCCATTTACAACATGGAGCTCCCGGACCTCTGGGCACACACATGTGAATGAGTGGATGAGATCATGTTTGTGTGCTTGTGGATGTGTTTTGGCTAATGCTATTAGCACAGCTATGATGAGTTAAGGTGTGTGTAAGTGTGTTTGTGTGCGTGTGTATATGTGTGTGTGTGTGTGTTTGTGACAGTTTGTTAAGGTGGAGGGGGTCGCGGACATGGAGTACCAGGGCCTGTACCGGATGAGTGGAGGAGCGGAGGAGGGCAGAAATCCTGCCCGTGATTCGCTTATGTCCAGCGGTTCAGGGGTTCCAAGCCCCAAAGCGGAAAAGCGGACGAGCGGAGAATAGCAGAAGCACGTCACGCAATTCGCCTGAGTTCGGAGGATCGGGGGTACCAGGGCCAATAGCGGAGGAGCGGTGGAGCTGAGAAACAGAGGATTGGAGGAGCGGAAGTAATGTTTCTCCTATTTTTTTTTTTCGTTTTTAATTTCATTTGTCTATCTATTTATTTAATTATTTCCTTTCAATGTCTTTTTTTGTCTAGCATAATAAACTTAACTTCTTCCAGTTCTGCAAAGCAAGAGACGTGCCACACATATTATTCCTCCGTAAAAGACCCAGCCGGTATTGAGGGGTAACTCACAGATCTCCTGGCCTGGCCAAGTTCTTCGTTCACAAAAACAGAATGCAGCTATGTTCCCCAAATTTTAATTTCTTCATAAACGATTTTGAATAATTAAAAAAAAAAAAAAATCCTGAAAACTTATGGAAAAATCCAAAAACCAAAAAACATACAGTTTGATGTCTGAAATTCCTTGTAAACCGCAGACCAAATAACATGGTTTATTCCCCTTGCAATTTTTTTTTTTCGTTTTTAATTTAATTTGTCCATCTATTTATTTAATTATTTCCTTTTAATTTCTTTTTTGGTCAAGCATTATAAATTTCTCACAAACCGTTAACACTATTAACTTGTCCTTATGTCCTTTTCTTCCTCATCCCTGGTTGTTTCATTGACATTCAGTTCTACCGTGCCACGTTTATTTGTACATTTGTATATTTGTGTGTACTATTAATGTTCAATTAAAAAAAAAAAAAAAAAAAAAGAATGAGAGGCTGAGAAAATCTCCATGTCTCTCTCTCTCTCTCTCCCCCTTAATGCCCCCCCCCCCCCCCTTCCTCCTAACGGCGGCCGAAGCGACGAGATTCTCGCCGTTGTTGTGGAAGCTTGGTAAAGGATTCCCCGCGTCAGTGCGAGCGATGCGTTTCGAGGCGTATTGCATGTGTGTATGAAGGGGGGGGGGGGTCTACAGGACCCCGCGGAGCGGCAAAGCTGCACCTTCTCCGGACATCGATGTTGTTATCTGAGAAATATGCTCTCAGTTATTTTCGTTTTATTTTGAAGGGCCAGTCCCAACTTCTGGTCTGTCCGTTGTGTTTTTATTTGCTTGAAAATAAACTTAACTTCCTCCAGTTCTGCAAAGCAAGAGACGTGTCACACATATTATTCCTCCGTAAAAGACCCAGCCGGTAACACGCAGATCTACT
>NW_028234034.1:290000-332500 GCF_037954325.1 Fistularia commersonii
GGTGGGGGGGGGGTCGCGGACAGGGAGTACCATTGGGCACACACATGTGAATGAGTGGATGAGCGAATGTTTGTTTGGTTGTGGATGCGTTTCGGCTAATGCTATTAGCACAGCTCTGATGAGTTAAGATGTGTGTGTATGTGTGTTTGTGTGTTTGTGTGTTTTTGTGTGTGTGTGAGTGATTTTGTGTGAGAGTTTGTTTAGGTAGGGGGGGGGGGAGTACCAGGGCCCATAGCGGAGGAGCGGTGGAGCTGAGAAGCGGAGGAGCAGAGGAGCGGAGGTAATGTTTCTTCTCTCAGAGGCGGAGCAGCTTGGGGGCAGCAGAACCCCTTAGACGGGCTAATGTGAGCATTCTCCGGACATAGATCCCCCGAACGTATGATTGGAGCTCCCGGACCACTGGGCACACACATGTGAATGAGAGGATGAGCTAATGTTTGCTTGGTTGTGGATGCGTTTCGGCTAATGCTATTAGCACAGCTATGATGAGTTAAGGTGTGTGTGTGTATGTGTGAGTGTGTGTGTTTGTTTTTGTGTCTGTGTGAGTGTGTTCGTGTGTGTATGTGTGAGAGTTTGTTTAAGTGGGGGGGGGGGGTACCAGGGCCCATCACGGAGGAGCGGTGGAGCGGAGAAGCGGAGGAATGGAGGAGCGGAGGTAATTTTTCTCTTCTCAAAGGCAGAGGATGGGAAGTTTGGGTGCAGTAGGACGCCTTAGACCGGCCACTGTGAGCCTTCTCCAGATATAGATCCCCCGGATGTATGATTGGAGCTCCCGGACCATTGGGCACACACATGTGAATGAGTGGATGAGCTAATGTTTGTTTGGTAGTTGATGCGTTTCGGCTAATGCTATTAGCACAGCTATGATGAGTTATGATGAGTGTTTGTGTGTTTGTGTGTTCTTGTGTGTGTGTGTGTTTGTGTGTGCGTTTGTGTATATGTGTGTGACAGTTTGTTTAGGTGGGGGGGGGGGGCGCGGACAGGGGGTAGCTGGGCCTGGAGCGGATGAGCTGTGAAGCGGATGGAGGGCAGAAGCACGTCCCATAATTCTCCTGAGTCCGGCGGATCGGGAGTACCAGGGCCTATAGCGGAGGAGCGGTGGAGCGGAGAAGCGGACCATTGGGCACACACATGTGAATGAGTGGATGAGCTAATGTTTGTTTGGTTGTGGATGCATTTCGGCTAATGCTATTAGCACAGCTATGATGACTTAATGTGTGTATGTGTGTCAGTGTGTGTGTGTGTGTGAGTGTCTTTGTGTATGTGTGTGATAGTTTGTTTTGGTGGGGGGGGGGGGGGGGGGGGGTCGCGGACACGGAGTACCAGGGCGCACACATGTGAATGAGTGGATGAGCTAATGTTTGTTTGGTTGTGGATGCGTTTCGGCTAATGCTATTAGCACAGCTATGATGAGTTAAGGTGTGTGTGTGTGTGTGTGAGTGTGTGTGTTTATTTGTTTTTGTGTCTATGTGAGTGTGTTCGTGTGTGTATGTGTGAGAGTTTGTTTAAGTGGGGGGGGGTACCAGGGCCCATCACGGAGGAGCGGTGGAGCGGAGAAGCGGAGGAATGGAGGAGCGGAGGTAATTTTTCTCTTCTCAAAGGCAGAGGATGGGAAGTTTGGGGGCAGTAGGACGCCTTAGACCGGCCACTGTGAGCCTTCTCCAGATATAGATCCCCCGGATGTATGATTGGAGCTCTCGGACCATTGGGCACACACATGTGAATGAGTGGATGAGCTAATGTTTGTTTGGTAGTGGATGCGTTTCGGCTAATGCTATTAGCACAGCTATGATGAGTTAAGGTGTGTTTGTGTGTGTGTGTGTGTGTGTGTTTGTGTGTGTGTGTGTGTTCGTGTGTGTGTGTGCGCGTGTGTGTGTTTATGTGTTTTTGTGTGTGTGTAAGTGTGTTTTTGTGTGTGTGTAAGTGTGTTTAGGTGGGGGGGGGTACCAGGGCCAATAGCGGAGGAGCGGTGGAGCGGAGAAGCGGAGGAGCAGAGGAGCGGAGGTAATGTTTCTTCTCTCAGAGGTGGGGAAGCTTGGGGGCAGAAGAACCCCTTAGACGGCCTAATGTGAGTCTTCTCTGGAGATAGCTCCCCCAGACGTATGACCGGAGCTCCCAGACCTCTGGGCACATACATGTGAATGAGTAGATGAGCTAATGTTTGTTTGGTTGTGGATGCGTTTCGGCTAATGGTATTAGCACAGCTATGCTGACTTAATGTGTGTATGTGTGTCAGTGTGTGTGTGTGTGTGAGTGTTTTTGTGTATGTGTGTGATAGTTTGTTTTGGTGGTGGTGGTGGTGGGGGGGGGGGTGGGGGGGGGGACACGTAGTACCAGAGCGCACACATGTGAATGAGTGGATGAGCTAATGTTTGTTTGGTTGTGGATGCGTTTCGGCTAAAGCTATTAGCACAGCTATGAAGACTTAAGGTGTGTGTATGGCTGTGTCTGTGTGAGTGTCTTTGTTTGTGTGTGTGTGTGTGAGAGGCTCTTTTGGTGGGGGGGGGGTCGCGGACAGGGAGTACCATTGGGCACACACATGTGAATGAGTGGATGAGCGAATGTTTGTTTGGTTGTGGATGCGTTTCGGCTAATGCTATTAGCACAGCTATGATGAGTTAAGGTGTGTGTGTATGTGTGTTTGTGTGTTTGTGTGTTTTTGTGTGTGTGTGAGTGATTTTGTGTGAGAGTTTGTTTAGGTAGGGGGGGTGGGGGGGGGAGTACCAGGGCCCATAGCGGAGGAGCGGTGGAGCTGAGAAGCGGAGGAGCAGAGGAGCGGTGGTAATGTTTCTTCTCTCAGAGGCGGAGCAGCTTGGGTCAGCAGAACCCCTTAGACGGGCTAATGTGAGCATTCTCCGGACATAGATCCCCCGAACGGATTGGAGCTCCCGGACCACTGGGCACACACATGTGAATGAGTGGATGAGCTAATGTTTGTTTGGTTGTGGATGCGTTTCGGCTAATGCTATTAGCACAGCTATGATGAGTTAAGGTGCGTTTGTGTGTGTGTGTGTGTGTGTGTGTGTGTGTGTGTGTGTGTGTGTGTGTGTGAGTGTCTTTGTGTGTGTTTGTGTGTTTTTGTGTGTGTGTGAGTGTGTTTAGGTGGGGGGGGGGTACCAGGGCCAATAGCGGAGGAGCGGTGGAGCTGAGAAGCGGAGGAGCAGAGGAGCGGAGGTAATGTTTCTTCTCTCAGAGGCGGGGAAGCTTGGGGGCAGAAGAACCCCTTAGACGGCCTAATGTGAGCCTTCTCTGGAGATAGCTCCCCCAGACGTATGACCGGAGCTCCCAGACCTCTGGTCACATACATGTGAATGAGTGGATAAGCTAATGTTTGTGTGGTTGTGGATGCGTTTCGGCTAATGCTTTTAGCACAGCTATGATGACTTAAGGTGTGTATGTGTGTCTGTGTGTGTGTGTGTGTGAGTGTCTTTGTGTATGTGTGTGATAGTTTCTTTTGGTGGGGGGGGGGTCGCGGACAGGGAGTACCTGGGCACACACATGTGAATGAGTGGATGAGCTAATGTTTGTTTGGTTGTTGATGCGTTTCGGCTACTGCTATTTGCACAGCTATGATGAATTAAGGTGTGTGTGTATGTGTGTGTGTGACTGTTTGTGTGTTTTTGTGTGTGTGTGAGTGATTTTGTGTGAGAGTTTGTTTAGGTGGGGGGGGGGGAGTACCAGGGCCCATGAGTTAAGGTGTCTGTGTGTTAGTGTGTGTGTGTGTGTGTGTGTGTGTGTGTGTGTGTGTGTGTGAGTTTGTTTAGGTGGGGGGGGGGGGGTCGCGGACAGGGTGTACCAGGGCCTCGAGCAGATGAGCTGAGGAGCGGAGGAGGGCAGATGCCCGGCCTTGATTCGCTTATGTCCAGCGGTTCGGGAATTCCAGGGCCCAAAGCGGAGGAGTGGTGGAGCTGAGAAGCGGAGGAGCGGAGTAGCGGAGGTATAGTTTCTCCTCTCAGAGGCGGGGAAGCTTGGGGGCAGCAGATCCCCTTAGACGGGCTAATGTGAGCATTCTCCAGACATAGATCCCCCGAACGTATGATTGGAGCTCCCGGACCATTGGGCACACACATGTGAATGAGTGGATGACCTAATGTTTGTTTGGTTGTGGATGCGTTTTGGCTAATGCTATTAGCACATCTTTGATGAGTTAAGGTGTGTGTGTGTGTGTGTGTGTGTGTCTGTGTGTGTGTGTGTTTGTTTGTTTTTTGTGCATACATGTGAATGAGTGGATGAGCTAGTGTTTGTGGTTGTGGATGCGTTTCGGCTAATGCTTTTAGCACAGCTATGATGACTTAAGGTGTGTATGCGTGTCTGTGTGTGTGTGTGTGTGAGTGTCTTTGTGTATGTGTGTGATAGTTTCTTTTGGTGGGGGGGGGTCGCGGACAGGGAGTACCAGGGCACACACATGTGAATGAGTGGATGAGCTAATGTTTGTTTGGTTGTGGATGCGTTTTGGCTAATGCTATTAGCACAGCTATGAAGACTTAAAGTGTGTGTATGTGTGTATGTGTGTGTCTGTGTGTGTGTGTGAGTGTCTTTGTGTGTGTGTGTGTGTGTGAGAGGCTCTTTTGGTGGGGGGGGGGTGTCGCGGACAGGGAGTACCAGGGCCAAGAGCGGATGAGCTGAGGAGCGGAGGAAGGCAGAAGCTCGGCCCGTGATTCGCTTATGTCCAGCGGTTCGGGAATTCCAGGGCCCAAAGCAGAGGAGCAGTGGAGCTGAGAAGCGGAGGAGCGGAGGTGATGTTTATTCTCTCAGAGGCAGGGAAGCTTGGGGGTAGCAGAACCCCTTAGATGGGCTAATGTGAGCATTCTCCAGACATAGATCCTCCGGTCGTATGATTGGAGCTGCCGGACCATTGGGCACACACATGTGAATGAGTGGATGAGCTAATGTTTGTTTGGTTGTGGATGCGTTTCGGCTAATGCTATTAGCACAGCTATGATCAGTTAAGGTCTGTGTGTATGTGTGTGTGTGTTTGGGTGTGTGTGTGTGTCTGTGTGTGTGTGTGAGAGTTTGTTTAGGTGGGGGGGGTCGCGGACAGGGAGTACCAAGGCCTCGAGCGGATGAGCTGAGGAGCAGAGCAGGGCAGAAGCCCGGCCCGTGATTCCCTTATATCCAGCGGTTCGGGAGTTCCAGGGCCCAAAGCGGAAAGGCGGAGGAGTGGAGAAGCGGAGGAGTGGAGGAGAGCAGAAGCACGTCACGCAATTCTCCTGAGTTCGCAGGATCAGGAGTACCAGGGCCCATAGCGGAGGAGCGGAGGTGTTGAGAAGCGGAGGAGCAGAGGAGCGATATTATATTTCTCTTCTCAAAGGCGGGGAAGCTTGGGGGCAGCAGGATCCCTTAGACCGGCCAATGTGTGCCTTCTCCGAACATAGATGCCCCGGACGTATGCCCGGAGCTCCCAGACCTCTGGGCACATACATGTGAATGAGTGGATGAGCTAATGTTTGTTTGGTTGTGGATGCGTTTCGGCTAATGCTATCAGCACAGCTATGATGACTTAAGGTGTGTGTGTGTGTGTGTTTTTGTGTGTTTGTGTGTTCTTGTGTGTGTGTGTGTGTGTGTGTTTGTGTGTGTGTGTGTGCGTTTGTGTATATGTGTGTGACAGTTTGTTTAGGTGGGGGGGGGCCGCGGACAGGGGGTTAGGGTTAGGGTTAGGGTTAGGGTTAGGGTTAACAAGGCCCATAGCAGAGGAACGGTGAAGCGGAGAAGCAGAGGAGCGGAGGAGCGGAGGTAATGTTTCTCTTCTCAAACGCAGAGGAGGGGAAGTTTGGGGGCAGCAGGGCGCCTTAGACTGGCCAATGTGAGCCTTCTCTAGGACATAGGTCCCCCGGACGGATGATTCGAGCTCCCGGACCATTGGGCACACACATATGCATGAGTGGATGAGCTAAAGTTTTCTTTGATTTGAGATAGGTGATCTCATTAGTTTTATTTGAGTTTACATTCTAGTATACATATGTGGTATTTGTATCTACTCTCAGGAAATGTATGGCACTTTATGACAAGGTTTGGGACTTGTTTTAGTTTTTCGCGACTGTTCAGCTAACTTGACGTTAACTTCTACGTCAGTGTTTTCTTTTTTGGTATAGCGCTGCTGGCGGGAATTTTCCCTCACTCTGTACTGTACATGTCCCATGGCTAACCGATGTTGATTCCCGGAGCTGTGAAGAAGAAAATAAAAGACGATTCAAACAAGGCAAACTTGTGAATTCCTTCCGAAACATGGAAAACGAAGAAGCTGCAAACTTAAACGCAACAGGTTATGGGCCCAGGCTACGAACAAAAGGAGGAAGATGGCAACGTTTGGTTGCCGATGGAGACGAAAACAACTACGAGGTTTGGGAAGTAAAGTTTCTGGGACACATGCGACTCGAAGGTTTGAAAGAGACAATACTTTCAACTGTTGAGCCCGACCCAGGTAAAAATGCACAATGCTACGCTGAGCTTATCCAGTTCCTCGATGATAAAAGTCTATCATTGGTAATGAGGGAAGCCGCAGATGACGGTCGAAAAGCTTTGAAAATATTACGGGATCATTATGCCAGCCAGGGTAAGCCCAGAATTATTTCCCTGTACAGCGAACTATGCTCACTCAAGAAGGAACCCGACGAAACAATAACAGATTACATTATCAGAGCAGAAAAGGCAGTCACCGCTCCGAGAAACACAAAACAGGTGATAAGTGATGAGCTGATGATCGCTATGGTTATGAAAGGGCTTCCAGAACCATACAAGCCCTTCGTCATTCATGTAACTCAGAGCAGTTAAGAAATGACGTTTATTCAGTTCAAGAGTAAACTAAGAAGTTATGAAGAGACTGAAAAGTTTGACAGCAAAACCAAATCAGACAATGTCATGAAAGTGGACATGTCAACCGTGATCTGCTATGGATGTGGAAACCGTGGCCATATGTCAAAAGCTTGTCACCAAAAATCAGGGCCAAAATGGTGCAGCTATCACAGAAGCGCAACCCACACCGATGAGACATGCAGAAGAAAATCCAAGCCCAAAGAAGACTCGGTCAAACAAAACACAGACATCCAAGACAAAGATAAGGAAGATGAGCAAACTTTTGTATTCAAGGTCAGTCAAAAAGTCCCTCCGGAAAATATCAGAAAAAAATGGACTGATGGTAGACTGTGGCGCTACATCACACATCATAACACAAGAAGACAAATTCACAAGATTTGATGAGTTTTTCAACCCAAACAAACATTACATGGAGCTAGCAGACGGGACCAGAAGAAACAAAGTGGCACTAAAAAGAGGTGATGCAGAAGTGTTACTCCAGGACATTGAAGGAAAACCTGTCCTGGTAACCTTAAGGGGAGCCTTATTCATCCCATCATATCCTCAGGACTTCATATCGGTGAAGGCAGCCACAGCTGATGGAGCCAGCGTGATATTCAAAGAAGGAGAGAACAGATTCATAACCAAAGAAGGAACAATTTTCAGCATTGAGGAATGTGACAGACTCTACTACATAAGAACGGTAAATTATCAACAACTTTATGATGATACAGTAAATGACATGATGTCCAGGGATAAAGTAAACTGAACTTGTGATGTCAAAACATGGCATGAGATTATGAGACACCGCAATGTAAAAGATGTATTAAAATGACCAAACTTAGTCGAGGGTATGAAGATTACAGGTCAGACCAAGGTAGACTGTAACGTATGCACAGAGGGAAAATTCACAAATAGCAGAAACAGGCAAGCTGATGCAAAAGCTGATGCACCCCTAAAAATGGTACACGCTGACTTATCAGGCCTGATTGAACCAGCTGGTCAAGAAGGGCATAAGTATGTAATTTCATTCACAGATGATTATTCAGGGGCAGTATTTGTATATTTTCTCAAATACAAGAGTGAAGCTACATTAGCAACAGAGAAGTTCCTTGCTGACAGTGCAGCGTATGGTCGTGTCAAATGTATCAGGTCAGACAACGGGACTGAATTCACAGGAAATGCTTTTCAATCTCTTCTAAGGGAGAAAGGCATAAGACATGAAACATCATCCCCATACTCTCCCCATCAAAATGGGACAGCAGAAAGATAATGGAGGACCCTTTTTGAAATGGCAAGGTGTATGCTAATAGAAAAAGGATTACCAAAGGTTTTGTGGCCTTATGCTGTCCAGACCGCTGCCCATATTCGAAATAGATGTTACAATGACAGACTCGAAAATACCCCATACTTCATGTTAACAGGGAGAAAGCCAAATCTCTCAAAAATGTGGATATTCGGAACTGAGTGTTCTGCATACAAACATGACACTAAGAAATTAGATCCCAGATGTGAAAAAGGAATATTTGTGGGATACAGTAAGAAAAGCCCTTCATACCTGGTCTATAATCCACTTACAGAAAAAGTGGCAAAACAGAGACTGGTGAAATTGATCAAAAAGGGAAGAATTGAACAACAAACACAAACTGATGATTATGAGACAGAAATCCAGGGATATGAAGGCACAGAATCTACAGATGAAACCAGTATTGCTGTGTCACAAAGTGAAAATAAAACAGACAACCATATACAAAATGAGGATGAGAGTACTAACGCAGATGTGTCACATGACGAAGAAACAGCAGAAAATGTCCAAAATGAAAAAGAGACGAGGTCAGACATAAAACCCAGATATAATCAAACCAGTCGCTATCCTTGACGAAAAAGGGTCGTTCCAAGGTATTTAGAGGATGATCAGACAGACTATATTAACAATGATAAAAATCATACAACTATTGATTACTGTTACAGGACTGTGTGCGGAGTCCCACAGAATTATAGTGAAGCACTGAAGTCACCACTGGCACCCGGGTGGAATTGTGCCATGAGGGAAGAGATTGACTCGATTAAATAGAATGACACATTTGAACTGACAACTTTACCTGAAGGGAGAAAAGTAATTGGAGGAAAATGGGTATTTGCCCTTAAAGAAAATGCTGAAGGAGGACAAATATTTAAGGCCAGATATGTAGCTAAGGGTTACAATCAAACAGAAGCCATAGACTACTATGAAACTTTTGCACCGACAGCTAACATTACATCAGTGCGGGCACTAATGCAGATAGCCGTACAAAATAACCTCATTGTCCATCAAATGGATGTTAAGACGGCATATTTACATGCTCCTATACATGAGGAGATTTTCTTGGAACAACCAGAAGGGTTTGAAATGATGTCAGAAACAGGAGAGAAACTAGTGTATAGATTAAAGAAATCTCTTTATGGCCTGAAACAATCAGGAAGAAACTGGTATGAACTCCTTAATGACCATTTAGAACAGGACAACTTTGTGAGAAATCTCTCTGACCACTGTGTGTACAGAAAACAGACGGAAAATGGTGACACAATCATTGTAATAATTTGGGTAGATGATTTAATTATTGCAGCAAGCAGCAATGATGCACTCAGCACATTTAAACAGAACATGAAATTCAAGTTCAACATGAAAGACCTGGGGAAACTATCATATTTTTTGGGCATACAATTTGAACAAAAGGGGGATGAAATCAAAATGAACCAGACAAAGTACATCCTAAAAATGCTAGAGAGATTTGGAATGTCAGAATGTAAAGCAAGATCTACTCCAAGTGAGCAAAAATTAGAGGGCATCCCTGTAGCTGATGAAAATGAGCAAAGTGAACCTGTCGACCCCAAAGAATATCGTGAGATTGTAGGCAGTCTTATTTATGCCATGACTTGCACCAGACCTGATATCAGCTGGATAGTGAGCAAACTATCACAGAATCTGGCAATGCCAAAAGTAGAAAACTTAGTAGCTGCAAAACATGTTCTGAGGTATTTGAAGGGGACAGCTGATTATGAACTAAGTTTCAAGACAAATAAGGAGGATTTGAACCTGATAGCTTACAGTGATTCAGACTGGGCATCATCTGTAGAAGACAGACGTAGCGCTACAGGCTACTGTTTCAGTTTAACAAAACAAGGCCCAGCCATTGCATGGAAGTCAAGGAAACAGCCCACAGTGGCCCTGTCAACATGTGAGGCTGAATACATTGGCCTAGCCACCACCGCACAAGAAAACATGTACCTGTCTCAACTGTTAAACGGTATGGACAACAAAATGTACAGTTGCACAACAATCTACGGAGACAATCAGGGGGCCATCGCACTGAGTAAGAATCCTGTAAACAGACAAAGGTCAAAACACATTGATGTAAAATATCATTTCATTCGTGAAGCACTCAGTGAGGGCTAAATAAATCTTATCTATTGTCCATCAGAGGACATGTTGGCAGACATCTCGACAAAACTCATGACAAAGGTAAAAATAGAAAAATTCAAAAAGTGGTTCTTTGGAAATTAAAATGTCCAAAGTTTTTTTTTGGATGTTGAGATCAAGAGGGGGTGTTGAGATAGGTGATCTCATTAGTTTTATTTGAGTTTACATTCTAGTATACATGTGTTGTATTTGTATCTACTCTCAGGAAATGCATGGCACTTTATGACAAGGTTTGGGACTTGTTTTAGTTTTTCGCGACTGTTCAGCTAACTTGACGTTAACTTCTACGTCAGTGTTTTTTTTTTGGTATAGCGGTGCTGGCGGGAATTTTTCCCTCACTCTGTACTGTACATGTCCCATGGCTAACCGATGTTGATTCCCGGAGCTGTGAAGAAGAAAATAAAAGACGATTCAAACAAGGCAAACTTGTGAATTCCTTCCGAAACATGGAAAACGAAGAAGCTGCGAACTTAAACGCAACAGTTTGGTTGTGGATGCGTTTCGGCTAATGCTATTAGCACAGCTATGATGAGTTAAGGTGTGTTTGTGTGTGTGTGTGTGTGTGTGTGTGTCTGTGTGTGTGTGTGTGTGCGTGTGTGTGAGTGTGAATTTGTTTAGGTGGGGGGGGGTCGCGGACAGGGAGTACCGGGGCCTCGAGCGGATGAGCTGAGGAGCGGAGGAGGGCAGAAGCCTGGCCCGTGATTCGCTTATGTCCAGCGGTTCGGGAATTCCAGGGCCCAAAGCGGAGGAGCGATGGAGCTGAGAAGCGGAGGAGCGGAGGTAATGTTTCTCCTCTCAGAGGCGGGGAAGTTTGGGGGCAGAAGAACCCCTTAGACTGGCTAATGTGAGCATACTCCGGACATAGATCCCCCGGACGTATGATTGGAGCTCTCGGACCATTGGGCACACACATGTGAATGAGTGGATGAGCTAATGTTTGTTTGGTTGTGGATGCGTTTCGGCTAATGCTATTAGCACAGCTATGATGAGTTAAGGTGTGTGTGTATGTGTGTGTGTGTGTGTGTGTGTTTGTGTGTTTTTGTGTGTGTGTGAGTGTGTTTGTGTGTGTATGTGTGAGAGTTTGTTTAGGTGGGGGGGGGGAGTACCAGAGCCCATACAGGAGGAGCGGTGGAGCTGAGAAGCGGAGGTAATTTTTCTCCTCTCAGAGGCGGGGAAGCTTGGGGGCAGAAGAACCCCTTAGACCGGCCAATGTGAGCCTTCTTCGGACATAGATCACCCGGACGTATGACTGGAGCTCCCGTACCTCTAGGCACACACATATGTGAATGAGTGGATGAGCTAATGTTTGTTTTGTTGTGGATACGTTTTGGCCAATGCTATTAGCACAGCTATGATGAGTTCAGGTGTGTGTGTGTGTGTTTGTGTGTTTGTCTGTGTGTGTGTGTGTGTGTGTGTGTGTGTGTGTGTGTGTGTGTGTGTGTGTGCGTGTGTTTATCTGTGTGTGAGAGTTTGTTTTGGTGGGTGGGGGGGGGGGGGGGGCTGTTCCCGCGGACAGGGAGTACCAGGGCCTGGAGCGGATGAGGTGAGGAGCGGAGGAGGGCAGAAGCCCGGACCGTGATTCGCTTATGTTCAGCGGTTCGGGAGTTCCAGGGCCCAAAGCGGAGAAGCGGAGGACAGCAAAAGCCCTGTCCGCAATTCACCTGAGTCTGGCGGATCGGTAGTACCTGGTTCCGCAGCGGAGGAGCGGAGGAGCGGAGGAGCGGAGGAGCGGAGCAAAGCGGAAGACCGTCTTAATAACAAGGAAATTACAGATGAGGCTATAATTTCCACAGAAATCTTTAAATTCTATCGCCACCTATACACTTCGACATTGTCAAAAAGCGATTGTGACTCCTTTCCAACAAATATTCCTCAACATATCCCAAAAATAAACAACAACAAACAATATATGTTTGTTTTGTATATGTTTATATATAATCAACAAAAAATATACAGTTTGATATCTGAGATTCCTTGTGAGTCGCCAACTTAATTACATGTTGTACTCCCCTTGCAATCTTTTTTTCGTTTTAATTTTTTATTAGTCTATCTATTGATTTAATTATTTCATTTTAATTTCTTTTTTTGTCTAGCATTGTAAATTTCTCACAAACCGTTAACACTATTAACTTCTGATTCCATACAGAACGAATGTCCTTATGTCCTTTGCTTCCTCATGCCTGGTTGTTTCATTCACATTCAGTTCTACCTTGCCATGTTTATTTGTACATTTGTATAGTTGTGTGTACTATTTATGTTCAATTCAAAAAAAAAAAAAAAAGAATGAGAGGCTGAGAAAATCTCCATGTCTCTCTCTCCCCCCCCCTTAATGCCGCCCCCCCCCCCTTCCTCACGGCGGCCGACGCAACGCGATTCTCGCCGTTGTTGTGGAAGTAGGGAAAAGGATTCCCCGCGTCGGTGCGAGCGATGCGTTTCAAGGCGTATTGCATGTGTGTATGGGGGGGGGGGGTCTACAGGACACCGCAGACCGGCAATGGTGCACCTTCTCCGGACATCGATCACCGAAACGTCGGCGTGGAGCTCCCGGAGCAGCCGGCGTGTACATGTGAATGAATGGAGGAGCTAATGTGTGTGGGGTGGTGGTGGTGGTGGTGTGGGGGGGGGGGGGGCGTTTCGGCTAATGCTATCAGCACAGCTATGATTATCCCCAGAACGTTGAGAACGAGCTCCCGGAACTCCAGACATGCGTATATAAAAGAGTGGAATTAAGGTGTGTGTGAGTGTGTGTGTGTGTGTGTGTGTGTGTGTGTGTGTGTGTGTGTGTGTGTGTGTGTGTGTGTGTGTGTGTATGTGTGGGACAGAAATAATGTCGGGGACAGAAATTGTTATTAGCCTGCTGGCAGATGACACAACCTTAGTTTTGAAAAATGAACATCAAGTCCCAATAAGCGTTGAAAAAATTAAAACATTCTACAAGGCTTCAGGATTGTCATTAAACTTAAAGAAATGCAAACTTCTTGAGCTGCATGACTCACCACTAAAGGAAATCAGCAATGTTCCTATCAAATCAGAAATAAAATACTTGAGCATTTTCCTATCTAAGGACCAAAAGTTAAATCAGTCCAGGAACATTGAATCTAAACTGAATCAAAGTAAAGCTAAATTGAATATATGGCTCCAAAGAGATTTATCAATATTAGGCCCGATATATTTGACTAAAATGGAATGTTTATCCAGATGTATATACCCAGTGTATTCCAATGCTGCTCCAAATCAACTCATAAAATCTATTAACCAAATAAATTTCAACTTTATCTGGAGGAACAAACCACACCATCTAAAAAAATCACATATGGGGAAAGAAACAAGTGACGGAGGGCTGAAAGTGATAGAGTTGGACTGCCTGAATGGGACATTGAAGGTGAACTGGTTGAAATCCTGGATCAAACATCATCATTCTTTCTGGTATTGTACTCCAAACTACTTATTCAACATAGTCGGCAGCCTAAGTCTTCTACTTATCTCTGACTTGGATATCAACAAGATTCCTGTCCAATTTTCAGAGTTCCATAAACAAATACTATTATACTGGAAAATGATATATGTACACAATTTCTCACCACACAGTACAATAATTTGGAACAATCGATATGTACTGCATGGCAACAAACCTCTGTTTTACAAGGAATGCTTTGAGAAAGGTATATGGTCAATAATTGACTTGATGGATGACAATGGCAGTCGTCTAGACTATGAACAGTTCTGTACTACACACAGATTTAAGCCTCCCATATTAGAGTTGATAAAGTTACAAAACGCACTGCCTCGACAATTTGTATTCCTGACCAAAAATATAATGACGCACCAAACCGTACAACCACAGTTACCCCGACTATCACTCCAGGGAATCTCAATTCCGGACAGAAAGTGCAGCAACTCCTTTATTAGGACATGTTTCACAGGAAACTTATTCCCTGGACGTCAAAACAAAAATAATATTTGAAATGAATTTGATAAGGAATCGATTGCCACGCTGCGAACTATGTATCTGACTCTACCCATACCCCCCAAGGCACAAAGAAACCCACTTCTAAATTATGAATGACATCTACCCATCTAAGGAATTATTGAGGGTACGCTTTACTTTTGAAGATAATATTTGTACATTTTGTGAAGACAACATTGAAACCACTGACCATATATTTTTTCTCATTCTCATTCCATCATCACCAGTTTCCCTCTCAAAAGATGATATCACATTTGGTTTACTTATAAGCAACATAACAGATGAACTCCGTGTCAATGTTCTTTTAGGCCTGGCCAAGTTCTTCATTCACAAAAACAGAATGCAAAAATGCTCCCCAAATTTTAATTTCTTCATAAACGATTTTGAATTATAAAAAAAAATCCTTAAAACTTATGGAAAAATCCAAAAACTAAAAAATATACAGTTACCCATGTCTGAGATTCCTTTTTTTTTGAAAAAAAAAAAACAAAAAACAAAAAAAAAACTTAATTACATGTTATATTCCCCTTGCAATTTTTTTTTCGTTTTAATTTTTTATTTGTCTATCTATTGATTTAATTATTTCCTTTTAATTTCTTTTTTTGTCTAGCACTGTAAATTTCTCACAAACCGTTAACACTATTAACTTCTGATTACATACAGAACAAATGTCCTTATGTCCGTTGCTTCCTCATCCCTGGTTGTTTCATTGACATTCAGTTCTACCTTGCCATGTTTATTTGTACATTTGTATATTTGTGTGTACTATTTATGTTCAATTAAAAACAGTTTGATGTCTGAGATTCCTTGTGAACGGCCAACTTAATTACATGTTATATTCCCCTTAGAATTTTTTTTTTTAGTTTTTAATTTTATTTTTCTATCTATTTATTTAATTATTTCATTTTAATTTCTTTTTTTGTCTAGCATTGTAAATTTCTCACAAACCGTTAACACTATTAACTTCTGATTCCATACAGAACGAATGTCCTTATGTCTCCCGTCCCCCCCGCTTTTTCCGTACGGTGGCAGACACTGAGATCAAAAGCAAATGGGTGTCATTGTAATGCAGTAACAGGGTGATAACAGCCGTGTTTGAAGTGTGTAGGGGCTTATAGGAGAGCAGAAGCACGTCACGCTATTCGCCTGAGTTCGGAAGATCGGGGGCACCAGGGCCCATAGCGGAGGAGCAGAGGAGTTGAGAAGCGGAGGAGCGGAGTTATGTTTCTCTTCTCAAAGGCGGGGAAGCTTGGGGGCAGCAGGACCCCTTAGACCGGCCAATGTGAGCCTTCTCCGGACATAGATCACCCGGACGTATGACTGGAGCTCCCGTACCTCTGGGCACACACATATGTGAATGAGTGGATGAGCTAATGTTTGTTTTGTTGTGGATACGTTTCGGCCAATGCTATTAGCACAGCTATGATGAGTTCAGGTGTGTGTGTGTGTGTGTGTGTGTGTGTGTGTGTGTGTGTGTGTGTGTGTATGGGTGTGTGTCTGTGTGTGTGTGTGTGTGTGTGTGTGTGTGTGTGTGTGTGTGTGTGTATGGGTGTGTGTCTGTGTGTGTGTGTGTGTGTGTGTGTGTGTGTGTGTGTGTGTGTGTGTGTGTGTGTGTGAGAGTTTGTTTTGGTGGGTGGGGGGGGGTTCCCGCGTACTGGGAGTACCAGGGCCTGGAGCGGATGAGGTGAGGAGCGGAGGAGGGCAGAAGCCCGGACCGTGATTCGCTTATGTCCAGCGGTTCGGGAGTTCCAGGGCCCAAAGCGGAGGAGCGGAGGACAGCAAAAGCCCTGTCCGCAATTCACCTGAGTCTGGCGGATCGGTAGTACCTGGTTCCGCAGCGGAGGAGCGGAGGACTTGAGAAGCGGAGGAGCGGAGGAGCGGAGATGTTTCTCTTCTCAGAGGCGGCAAGGGGGGGGGAGCAGGACCCCTTACCCGTATCCCCCGGACGGTTGAGTGGAGCTCCCGGAATTCCGGGCACGCACATGCGAATGACTGGATGACAGGGAGTGCCAGGGCCTGGAGCGGATGAGCAGAGGAGAGGCGGAGAGCAGAAGCCCGGCCCAGTTCGGGATTTCCAGGGTCCAAAGCGGGGGAGCAAAGAAGCGGAGGGGGGGAGGAGAGCAGAAGAGCAGAAGACTGGCCCGGAATTCACCGAAGTCCCGCATATCGGGAGTTCAAGGGCCCGGAGCGGAAGAAAGGAGGAGCGGAGGAGCGGAGGAGCGGGGGAGCGGAGGAGCGGAGGAGCGGAGGAGCGGAGGAGCGAAGGAGAGCGGAAGCCCGGCCAACAATTCGCCTGAGTCCCGCGGAGAGGGGGTACCAGGGCCTGGAGCCTGATTCGCTTATGTCCAACATTTCAGGAGTACCAGTGTCAGGAGCGGAGGAGCGGAGGAGCGGATGAGCAGAAGAACGTTTAAGCGGTGGAGCGGAGGAGCGGATGAGCGGAGGAGAGTGGAATCCGGCCGACATCTCGCCTGAGTCCCGCGGAAAGGGAGTCCCAGGGCCTGGAGCCTGATTCGCTTATGGCAAGCAGTTCAGGAGAACCGGGCCCAGAGCGGAGGAGCGGAGGAGCGGAGGAGCGGAGGAGCGGAGGAGCGGAGGAGCGGAGGAGCGGAGGAGCGGAGGAGCGGAGGAGAGCGGAAGCCCGGCCAACAATTCGCCTAAGTCCCGCGGAGAGGGAGTACCAGGGCCTGGAGCCTGATTCGCTATGTCCAGCAGTTCAGGAGTACCAGGGCCGGAGCGGAGGAGCGGAGGAGCGGAGGAGCGGAGGAGCGGAGGAGCGGAGGAGCGGAGGAGCGGATAAGCGGATAAGCGGATGAGCTGAGGAGAGCGGAAGCCCGGTCGGCAATTCGCCTTAGTCCCGCGGAGAGGGAGTACCAGGTCCTGGAGCCTGATTCGCTTATGTCCAGCAGTTCAGGAGTACCAGGGCCAGGAGCGGAGGAGCGGAGGAGCGGATGAGCAAAATAACGTTTAAGCGGTGGAGCGGAGGAGCGGATGAGCGGAGGAGAGCGGAATCCGGCCGACAATTCGCCTGAGTCCCGCGGAAAGGGAGTACCAGGGCCAGAAGCGTGATTTAATGATGTTCAGCAATTCAGGAGTACCAGGCCGAGGTGCGGAGGAGCGGAGGGGCGGATGAGTGGAGGAGCGGAGGTGGGGAGGAGAGCGGAAGACCGGCCCACATTTCGCCTGAGTCCCGCGGATTGGGAGTACCAGGGCCTGGAGCCTGATTCGCTTATGGCAAGCAGTTCAGGAGTACCAGGGCCCAGAGCGGCGGAGCGAAGGAGCGGAGGAGCGGAGGAGCGGAGGAGCGGACGAGCGGAGGAGCGGAGGAGCGGAGGAGCGGAGGAGCGGAGGGGCGGATGAGTGGAGGAGTGGAAGTGCGGAGGAGAGCGGAAGCCCGGCCCACATTTCGCCTGAGTCCCGCGGATTGGGAGTACCAGGGCCTGGAGCCTGATTCGCTTATGGCAAGCAGTTCAGGAGTACCAGGGCCCAGAGCGGAGGAGCAGAGGAGCGGAGGAGCGGAGGAGCGGAGGAGCGGAGGAGCGGAGGAGCGGAGGAGCGGAGGAGCGGAGGAGCGGAGGAGCGGAGGAGAGCGGAAGCCCGGCCGACAATTCGCCTTAGTCCAGCGGAGAGGGAGTACCAGGGCCTGGAGCCTGATTCGCTTATGTCCAGCAGTTAGGGGGAGTACCAGGGCCAGGAGCGGAGGAGCGGAGGAGCGGATGAGCAGAAGAACGTTTAAGCGGTGGAGCGGAGGGGCGGACGAGCGGAGGAGAGCGGAATCCGGCCGACATCTCGCCTGAGTCCCGCGGAAAGGGAGTACCAGGGCCTGGAGCCTGATTCGCTTATGGCAAGAAGTTCAGGAGAACCGGGCCCAGAGCGGAGGAGCGGAGGAGCGGAGGAGCGGAGGAGCGGAGGAGAGCGGAAGCCCGGAATCCGGCCGACATCTCGCCTGAGTCCCGCGGAAAGGGAGTACCAGGGCCTGGAGCCTGATTCGCTTATGGCAAGCAGTTCAGGAGAACCGGGCCCAGGAGCGGAGGAGCGGAGGAGCGGAGGAGAGCGGAAGCCCGGCCAACAATTCGCCTGAGTCCCGCGGATTGGGAGTACCAGGGCCTGGAGCCTGATTCGCTTATGGCAAGCAGTTCAGGAGTACCAGGGCCCAGAGCGGAGGAGCAGAGGAGCGGAGGAGCGGAGGAGCGGAGGAGCGGAGGAGCGGAGGAGCGGAGGAGCGGATGAGTGGAGGAGTGGAGGTGCGGAGGAGAGCGGAAGCCCGGTCGGCAATTCGCCTGAGTCCCGCGGAGAGGGAGTACCAAGTCCTGGAGCCTGATTCGCTTATGTCCAGCAGTTCAGGAGTACCAGGGCCAGGAGCGGAGGAGCGGAGGAGCGGATGAGCAAAATAACGTTTAAGCGGTGGAGCGGAGGAGCGGATGAGCGGAGGAGAGCGGAATCCGGCCGACAATTCGCCTGAGTCCAGCGGAGAGGGAGTACCAGGGCCAGAAGCGTGATTTATTGATGTTCAGCAATTCAGGAGTACCAGGCCCAGGTGCGGAGGAGCGGAGGGGCGGATGAGTGGAGGAGCGGAGGTGGGGAGGAAAGCGGAAGACCGGCCCACATTTCGCCTGAGTCCCGCGGATTGGGAGTACCAGGGCCTGGAGCCTGATTCGCTTATGGCAAGGAGTTCAGGAGTACCAGGGCCCAGAGCGGCGGAGCGGAGGAGCGGAGGAGCGGAGGGGCGGATGAGCGGAGGAGTGGAGGTGCGGAGGAGAGCGGAAGCCCGGCCCACATTTCGCCTGAGTCCCGCGGATTGGGAGTACCAGGGCCTGGAGCCTGATTCGCTTATGGCAAGGAGTTCAGGTATACCAGGGCCCAGAGCGGCGGAGCGGAGGAGCGGAGGAGCGGAGGGGCGGATGAGCGGAGGAGTGGAGGAGAGCGGAAGCCCGGCCCACATTTCGCCTGAGTCCCGCGGATTGGGAGTACCAGGGCCTGGAGCCTGATTCGCTTATGGCAAGCAGTTCAGGAGTACCAGGGCCTAGAGCGGAGGAGCGGAGGAGCGGAGGAGCGGAGAAGCGGAGGAGAGCGGAAGCCCGGCCGACAATTCGCCTTAGTCCCGCGGAGAGGGAGTACCAGGGCCTGGAACCTGATTCGCTTATGTCCAGCAGTTCAGGAGTACCAGGGCCGGAGCGGTGGAGCGGAGGAGCGGAGGAGCGGAGGAGCGGAGGAGCGGAGGAGCGGATGAGCGGATGAGCGGATGAGCGGATGAGCGGATGAGCTGAGGAGAGCGGAAGCCCGGCCGGCAATTCGCCTGAGTCCCACGGAGAAGGAGTACCAGGGCCTAGAACCTGAGTCGCTTATGTCCAGCAGTTCAGGAGTACCAGGGCCAGGAGCGGAGGAGCGGAGGAGCGCAGGAGCGGATGAGCGGATGAGCGGATGAGCGGATGAGCGGATGAGCGGAGGAGCGGAGGAGCGGAGGAGCGGAGGAGAGCGGAAGTCCGGCTCACATTTCCCCTATGTCCCGCGGATTGGGAGTACCAGGGCTTGGAGCCTGATACACTTATGTCAAGCGGTCCGGAGTACCAGGGCCCGGAGCGGGGGAGCGGAAGAGCGGAGGAGCGGAGGAGAGCGGTAGCCCGGCAAACAATTCGCCTGAGTCCCGCGGAGAGGGAGTAACAGGACCTGGAGCCTGATTCGCTTATGTCTAGCAGTTCAGGAGTACCAGGGCCCGAAGCGGACGAGCGGCGGAGCGGATGAGAGGAGAAGCGGAGGAGAGCGGAAGCCCGGCCGACAATTCTCCTAAGTCCCGCGGAAAGGGAGTACCAGGGTCTGGAGCCTGATTCGCTTATGGCAAGCAGTTCAAGAGTACCAGGGCCCAGAGCGGAGGAGCGGAGGAGCGGAGGAGCGGATGAGCGGATGAGCGGTGGAGCGGAGGTGAGCGTAAGCCCGGCCGAATATTCGCCTAAGTCCCGCGGAAAGGGAGTACCAGGGCCTGGAGCCTGATTCGCTTATGTCTAGATGTTCAGGAGTACCAGGGCCCGGAGCGGAGGTGCGGAGGAGCGGATGAGAGGAGAAGCGGAGGAGAGCGGAAGCCCGGCCGACAATTCGCCTAAGTCCCGCGGAGAAGGAGTACCAGGGCCTTGAGCCTGATTCGCTTATGTCCAGCAGTTCAGGAGTACCAGGGCCGGAACGGAGGAGCGGAGGAGCGGAGGAGCGGAGGACCGGAGGAGCGGAGGAGCGGAGGACCGGAGGAGAGCGGAATCCTGCCGACAATTCGCCTGAGTCCCGCGGAAAGGGAGTACCAGGGCCTGGAGCCTGATTCGCTTATGGCAAGCAGTTCAGGAGAACCGGGCCCAGAGCGGAGGAGCGGAGGAGCGGAGGAGCGGAGGAGCGGAGGAGAGCGGAAGCCCGGAATCCGGCCGACATCTCGCCTGAGTCCCGCGGAAAGGGAGTACCAGGGCCTGGAGCCTGATTCGCTTATGGCAAGCAGTTCAGGAGAACCGGGCCCAGGAGCGGAGGAGCGGAGGAGCGGAGGAGAGCGGAAGCCCGGCCAACAATTCGCCTGAGTCCCGCGGATTGGGAGTACCAGGGCCTGGAGCCTGATTCGCTTATGGCAAGCAGTTCAGGAGTACCAGGGCCCAGAGCGGAGGAGCAGAGGAGCGGAGGAGCGGAGGAGCGGAGGAGCGGAGGAGCGGAGGAGCGGAGGAGCGGAGGAGCGGATGAGTGGAGGAGTGGAGGTGCGGAGGAGAGCGGAAGCCCGGTCGGCAATTCGCCTGAGTCCCGCGGAGAGGGAGTACCAAGTCCTGGAGCCTGATTCGCTTATGTCCAGCAGTTCAGGAGTACCAGGGTCAGGAGCGGAGGAGCGGAGGAGCGGAGGAGCGGATGAGCAAAATAACGTTTAAGCGGTGGAGCGGAGGAGCGGATGAGCGGAGGAGAGCGGAATCCGGCCGACAATTCGCCTGAGTCCAGCGGAGAGGGAGTACCAGGGCCAGAAGCGTGATTTATTGATGTTCAGCAATTCAGGAGTACCAGGCCCAGGTGCGGAGGAGCGGAGGGGCGGATGAGTGGAGGAGCGGAGGTGGGGAGGAAAGCGGAAGACCGGCCCACATTTCGCCTGAGTCCCGCGGATTGGGAGTACCAGGGCCTGGAGCCTGATTCGCTTATGGCAAGGAGTTCAGGAGTACCAGGGCCGGAGCGGTGGAGCGGAGGAGCGGAGGAGCGGAGGAGCGGAGGAGCGGAGGAGCGGATGAGCGGATGAGCGGATGAGCGGATGAGCGGATGAGCTGAGGAGAGCGGAAGCCCGCCCGGCAATTCGCCTGAGTCCCACGGAGAAGGAGTACCAGGGCCTAGAACCTGAGTCGCTTATGTCCAGCAGTTCAGGAGTACCAGGGCCAGTAGCGGAGGAGCGGAGGAGCGCAGGAGCGGATGAGCGGATGAGCGGATGAGCGGATGAGCGGATGAGCGGAGGAGCGGAGGAGCGGAGGAGCGGAGGAGAGCGGAAGTCCGGCTCACATTTCCCCTATGTCCCGCGGATTGGGAGTACCAGGGCTTGGAGCCTGATACACTTATGTCAAGCGGTCCGGAGTACCAGGGCCCGGAGCGGGGGAGCGGAAGAGCGGAGGAGCGGAGGAGAGCGGTAGCCCGGCAAACAATTCGCCTGAGTCCCGCGGAGAGGGAGTAACAGGACCTGGAGCCTGATTCGCTTATGTCTAGCAGTTCAGGAGTACCAGGGCCCGAAGCGGACGAGCGGCGGAGCGGATGAGAGGAGAAGCGGAGGAGAGCGGAAGCCCGGCCGACAATTCTCCTAAGTCCCGCGGAAAGGGAGTACCAGGGTCTGGAGCCTGATTCGCTTATGGCAAGCAGTTCAAGAGTACCAGGGCCCAGAGCGGAGGAGCGGAGGAGCGGAGGAGCGGATGAGCGGATGAGCGGTGGAGCGGAGGTGAGCGTAAGCCCGGCCGAATATTCGCCTAAGTCCCGCGGAAAGGGAGTACCAGGGCCTGGAGCCTGATTCGCTTATGTCTAGATGTTCAGGAGTACCAGGGCCCGGAGCGGAGGTGCGGAGGAGCGGATGAGAGGAGAAGCGGAGGAGAGCGGAAGCCCGGCCGACAATTCGCCTAAGTCCCGCGGAGAAGGAGTACCAGGGCCTTGAGCCTGATTCGCTTATGTCCAGCAGTTCAGGAGTACCAGGGCCGGAACGGAGGAGCGGAGGAGCGGAGGAGCGGAGGACCGGAGGAGCGGAGGAGCGGAGGACCGGAGGAGAGCGGAATCCTGCCGACAATTCGCCTGAGTCCCGCGGAAAGGGAGTACCAGGGCCTGGAGCCTGATTCGCTTATGGCAAGCAGTTCAGGAGAACCGGGCCCAGAGCGGAGGAGCGGAGGAGCGGAGGAGCGGAGGAGCGGAGGAGAGCGGAAGCCCGGAATCCGGCCGACATCTCGCCTGAGTCCCGCGGAAAGGGAGTACCAGGGCCTGGAGCCTGATTCGCTTATGGCAAGCAGTTCAGGAGAACCGGGCCCAGGAGCGGAGGAGCGGAGGAGCGGAGGAGAGCGGAAGCCCGGCCAACAATTCGCCTGAGTCCCGCGGATTGGGAGTACCAGGGCCTGGAGCCTGATTCGCTTATGGCAAGCAGTTCAGGAGTACCAGGGCCCAGAGCGGAGGAGCAGAGGAGCGGAGGAGCGGAGGAGCGGAGGAGCGGAGGAGCGGAGGAGCGGAGGAGCGGAGGAGCGGATGAGTGGAGGAGTGGAGGTGCGGAGGAGAGCGGAAGCCCGGTCGGCAATTCGCCTGAGTCCCGCGGAGAGGGAGTACCAAGTCCTGGAGCCTGATTCGCTTATGTCCAGCAGTTCAGGAGTACCAGGGTCAGGAGCGGAGGAGCGGAGGAGCGGAGGAGCGGATGAGCAAAATAACGTTTAAGCGGTGGAGCGGAGGAGCGGATGAGCGGAGGAGAGCGGAATCCGGCCGACAATTCGCCTGAGTCCAGCGGAGAGGGAGTACCAGGGCCAGAAGCGTGATTTATTGATGTTCAGCAATTCAGGAGTACCAGGCCCAGGTGCGGAGGAGCGGAGGGGCGGATGAGTGGAGGAGCGGAGGTGGGGAGGAAAGCGGAAGACCGGCCCACATTTCGCCTGAGTCCCGCGGATTGGGAGTACCAGGGCCTGGAGCCTGATTCGCTTATGGCAAGGAGTTCAGGAGTACCAGGGCCGGAGCGGTGGAGCGGAGGAGCGGAGGAGCGGAGGAGCGGAGGAGCGGAGGAGCGGATGAGCGGATGAGCGGATGAGCGGATGAGCGGATGAGCTGAGGAGAGCGGAAGCCCGCCCGGCAATTCGCCTGAGTCCCACGGAGAAGGAGTACCAGGGCCTAGAACCTGAGTCGCTTATGTCCAGCAGTTCAGGAGTACCAGGGCCAGTAGCGGAGGAGCGGAGGAGCGCAGGAGCGGATGAGCGGATGAGCGGATGAGCGGATGAGCGGATGAGCGGAGGAGCGGAGGAGCGGAGGAGCGGAGGAGAGCGGAAGTCCGGCTCACATTTCCCCTATGTCCCGCGGATTGGGAGTACCAGGGCTTGGAGCCTGATACACTTATGTCAAGCGGTCCGGAGTACCAGGGCCCGGAGCGGGGGAGCGGAAGAGCGGAGGAGCGGAGGAGAGCGGTAGCCCGGCAAACAATTCGCCTGAGTCCCGCGGAGAGGGAGTAACAGGACCTGGAGCCTGATTCGCTTATGTCTAGCAGTTCAGGAGTACCAGGGCCCGAAGCGGACGAGCGGCGGAGCGGATGAGAGGAGAAGCGGAGGAGAGCGGAAGCCCGGCCGACAATTCTCCTAAGTCCCGCGGAAAGGGAGTACCAGGGTCTGGAGCCTGATTCGCTTATGGCAAGCAGTTCAAGAGTACCAGGGCCCAGAGCGGAGGAGCGGAGGAGCGGAGGAGCGGATGAGCGGATGAGCGGTGGAGCGGAGGTGAGCGTAAGCCCGGCCGAATATTCGCCTAAGTCCCGCGGAAAGGGAGTACCAGGGCCTGGAGCCTGATTCGCTTATGTCTAGATGTTCAGGAGTACCAGGGCCCGGAGCGGAGGTGCGGAGGAGCGGATGAGAGGAGAAGCGGAGGAGAGCGGAAGCCCGGCCGACAATTCGCCTAAGTCCCGCGGAGAAGGAGTACCAGGGCCTTGAGCCTGATTCGCTTATGTCCAGCAGTTCAGGAGTACCAGGGCCGGAACGGAGGAGCGGAGGAGCGGAGGAGCGGAGGACCGGAGGAGCGGAGGAGCGGAGGACCGGAGGAGAGCGGAATCCTGCCGACAATTCGCCTGAGTCCCGCGGAAAGGGAGTACCAGGACCAGAAGCGTGATTTAATGATATCCAGCAGTTCAGGAGTACCAGGGCTGGAGCGGAGGAGCGGACGAGCGGAGGGTTGGATGAGTGGAGGAGCGGAGGAGAGCGGAAGCCCGGCCCACTTTTTGCCTTAGTCCCGCGGATCTGGAGTACCAGGGACTGGAGCCTGATTCGCTTATGGCAAGCAGTTCAGGAGTACCAGGGCCAGGAGCGGAGGAGCGGAGGAGCGGATGAGCAAAATAACGTTTAAGCGGTGGAGCGGAGGAGCGGATGAGCGGAGGAGAGCGGAATCCGGCCGACAATTCGCCTGAGTCCCGCGGAAAGGGAGTACCAGGGCCAGAAGCGTGATTTAATGATGTTCAGCAATTCAGGAGTACCAGGCCGAGGTGCGGAGGAGCGGAGGGGCGGATGAGTGGAGGAGCGGAGGTGGGGAGGAGAGCGGAAGACCGGCCCACATTTCGCCTGAGTCCCGCGGATTGGGAGTACCAGGGCCTGGAGCCTGATTCGCTTATGGCAAGCAGTTCAGGAGTACCAGGGCCCAGAGCGGCGGAGCGGAGGAGCGGAGGAGCGGAGGAGCGGAGGAGCGGAGGAGCGGAGGAGCGGAGGAGCGGAGGAGCGGAGGGGCGGATGAGTGGAGGAGTGGAGGTGCGGAGGAGAGCGGAAACCCGGCCCACATTTCGCCTGAGTCCCGCGGATTGGGAGTACCAGGGCCTGGAGCCTGATTCGCTTATGGCAAGCAGTTCAGGAGTACCAGGGCCCAGAGCGGAGGAGCAGAGGAGCGGAGGAGCGGAGGAGCGGAGGAGCGGAGGAGCGGAGGAGCGGAGGAGCGGAGGAGCGGAGGAGAGCGGAAGCCCGGCCGACAATTCGCCTTAGTCCAGCGGAGAGGGAGTACCAGGGCCTGGAGCCTGATTCGCTTATGTCCAGCAGTTAGGGGGAGTACCAGGGCCAGGAGCGGAGGAGCGAAGGAGCGGATGAGCAGAAGAACGTTTAAGCGGTGGAGCGGAGGGGCGGACGAGCGGAGGAGAGCGGAATCCGGCCGACATCTCGCCTGAGTCCCGCGGAAAGGGAGTACCAGGGCCTGGAGCCTGATTCGCTTATGGCAAGCAGTTCAGGAGAAGCGGGCCCAGAGCGGAGGAGCGGAGGAGCGGAGGAGAGCGGAAGCCCGGACAACAATTCGCCTAAGTCCCGCGGAGAGGGAGTACCAGGGCCAGGAGCCTGATTCGCTATGTCCAGCAGTTCAGGAGTACCAGGGCCGGAGCGGAGAAACGGAGGAGCGGAGGAGCGGAGGAGCGGAGGAGCGGAGGAGCGGATAAGCGGATGAGCTGAGGAGAGCGGAAGCCCGGCCGGCAATTTGCCTGAGTCCCGCGGAGAGGGAGTACCAGGTCCTGGAACCTGATTCGCTTATGTCCAGCAGTTCAGGAGTACCAGGGCCAGGAGCGGAGGAGCGGAGGAGCAGATGAGCAGAAGAACGTTTAAGCGGTGGAGCGGAGGAGCGGATGAGCGGAGGAGAGCGGAATCCGGCCGACATCTCGCCTGAGTCCCGCGGAAAGGGAGTACCAGGGCCTGGAGCCTGATTCGCTTATGGCAAGCAGTTCAGGAGAACCGGGCCCAGGAGCGGAGGAGCGGAGGAGCGGAGGAGAGCGGAAGCCCGGCCAACAATTCGCCTAAGTCCCACGGAGAGGGAGTACCAGGGCCAGGAGCCTGATTTGCTATGTCCAGCAGTTCAGGAGTACCAGGGCCGGAGCGGAGGAGCAGAGGAGCGGAGGAGCGGAGGAGCGGAGGAGCGGAGGAGCGGAGGAGCGGAGGAGCGGATGAGCTGAGGTGAGCGGAAGCCCGGTCGGCAATTCGCCTGAGTCCCGCGGAGAGGGAGTACCAAGTCCTGGAGCCTGATTCGCTTATGTCCAGCAGTTCAGGAGTACCAGGGTCAGGAGCGGAGGAGCGGAGGAGCGGATGAGCAAAATAACGTTTAAGCGGTGGAGCGGAGGAGCGGATGAGCGGAGGAGAGCGGAATCCGGCCGACAATTCGCCTGAGTCCAGCGGAGAGGGAGTACCAGAGCCAGAAGCGTGTTTTATTGATGTTCAGCAATTCAGGAGTACCAGGCCCAGGTGCGGAGGAGCGGAGGGGCGGATGAGTGGAGGAGCGGAGGTGCGGAGGAAAGCGGAAGACCGGCCCACATTTCGCCTGAGTCCCGCGGATTGGGAGTACCAGGGCCTGGAGCCTGATTCGCTTATGGCAAGCAGTTCAAGAGTACCAGGGCCCAGAGCGGAGGAGCGGAGGAGCGGAGGAGCGGATGAGCGGATGAGCGGATGAGCTGAGGAGAGCGGAAGCCCGGCCGGCAATTCGCCTGAGTCCCACGGAGAAGGAGTACCAGGGCCTAGAACCTGAGTCGCTTATGTCCAGCAGTTCAGGAGTACCAGGGCCAGGAGCGGAGGAGCGGAGGAGCGCAGGAGCGGATGAGCGGATGAGCGGATGAGCGGATGAGCGGATGAGCGGATGAGCGGAGGAGCGGAGGAGCGGAGGAGCGGAGGAGAGCGGAAGGCCGGCCCACATTTCCCCTATGTCCCGCGGATTGGGAGTACCAGGGCTTGGAGCCTGATACACTTATGTCAAGCGGTACGGAGTACCAGGGCCCGGAGCGGGGGAGCGGAAGAGCGGAGGAGAGTGGTAGCCCGGCAAACAATTCGCCTAAGTCCCGCGGAGAGGGAGTAACAGGACCTGGAGCCTGATTCGCTTATGTCTAGCAGTTCAGGAGTACCAGGGCCCGAAGCGGACGAGCGGCGGAGCGGATGAGAGGAGAAGCGGAGGAGAGCGGAAGCCCGGCCGACAATTCGCCTAAGTCCCGCGGAAAGGGAGTACCAGGGCCTGGAGCCTGATTCGCTTATGGCAAGCAGTTCAGGAGTACCAGGGCCCAGAGCGGAGGAGCGGAGGAGCGGAGGAGTGGATGAGCGGATGAGCGGTGGAGCGGAGGTGAGCGTAAGCCCGGCCGAATATTCGCCTAAGTCCCGCGGAAAGGGAGTACCAGGGCCTGGAGCCTGATTCGCTTATGTCTAGATGTTCAGGAGTACCAGGGCCCGGAGCGGAGGTGCGGAGGAGCGGATGAGAGGAGAAGCGGAGGAGAGCGGAAGCCCGGCCGACAATTCGCCTAAGTCCCGCGGAGAAGGAGTACCAGGGCCTTGAGCCTGATTCGCTTATGTCCAGCAGTTCAGGAGTACCAGGGCCGGAACGGAGGAGCGGAGGAGCGGAGGAGCGGAGGAGCGGAGGAGCGGAGGAGCGGAGGAGCGGAGGAGCGGCGGAGCGGAGGTGAGCAGAAGCCCGGCCAAAAATTCGCCTAAGTCCCGCGGAGAGGGAGTACCAAGGCCTGGTACCTGATTCGATTATGTCTAGCAGTTCAGGAGTACCAGGGCCCGGAGCGGAGGAGCGGATGAGCGGAGGAGAGCGGAATCCGGCCGAAAATTTGCCTGAGTCCCGCGTAAAGGGAGTACCAGGGCCTGGAGCCTGAATCGCTTATGTCCTGCGGTTCCGGAGTACCAGGGCCCACAGCGGAGGAGCGGAGGAGCGGATGAGCGGATGAGCTTAGGAGAGCGGAAGCCCGGTCGACAATTCGCCTGACTCCAGCGGAGAGGGAGTACCAGGGCCATAAACGTGATTTAATGATGTTCAGCAATGCAGGTGTACCAGGGCCAGGTGCGGAGGAGCGAAGGAGCGGAGGGGCGGATGAGTGGAGGACCGGATGAGCGGAGGAGCGGAGGTGAGCGGAAGCCCGGCCGACAATTCGCCTAAGTCCCGCGGAGAAGGAGTACCAGGGCCTTGAGCCTGATTCGCTTATGTCCAGCAGTTCAGGAGTACAAGGGCCTGGAGCGGGGGAGCGGAGGAGCAGATGAGCAGAAGAGCGGAGGAGCGGAGGAGCGGAGGACCGGAGGACCGGAGGAGAGCGGAATCCGGCCGACAATTCGCCTGAGTCCCGCGGAAAGGGAGTACCAGGACCAGAAGCGTGATTTAATGATATCCAGCAGTTCAGGAGTACCAGGGCTGGAGCGGAGGAGCGGACGAGCGGAGGGTTGGATGAGTGGAGGAGCGGAGGAGAGCGGAAGCCCGGCCCACTTTTTGCCTTAGTCCCGCGGATTGGGAGTACCAGGGCCTGGAGCCTGATATGCCTATGGCAAGCAGTTCAGGAGTACCAGGGCCCAGAGAGGAGGAGCGGAGGAGCGGAGGTGAGCGGAAGCCCGGCTGAATATTCGCCTAAGTCCCGCGTAAAGGGAGTACCAGGGCCTGGAGCCTGTTTCGCTTATGTCCAGCAGTTCAGGAGTACCAGGGCCGGAGGGGAGGAGCGGAGGAGTGGAGGAGCGGAGGAGCGGAGGAGAGCGGAAGCCCGGCCCACATTTCGCCTGAGTCCCGTGGATTGGGAGTACCAGGGCCTGGAGCCTGATTCGCTTATGGCAAGCAGTTCAGGAGTACCAGGGCCTAGAGCGGAGGAGCGGAGGAGCGGAGGAGCGGATGAGCGGAGGAGCGGAGAAGCGGAGGAGAGCGGAAGCCCGGCCGACAATTCGCCTTAGTCCCGCGGAGAGGGAGTACCAGGGCCTGGAGCCTGATTCGCTTATGTCCAGCAGTTCAGGAGTACCAGGGCCGGAGCGGTGGAGCGGAGGAGCGGAGGAGCGGAGGACCGGAGGACCGGAGGAGCGGAGGAGCGGAGGACCGGAGGAGAGCGGAATCCGGCCGACAATTGGCCTGAGTCCCGCGGAAAGGGAGTACCAGGACCAGAAGCGTGATTTAATGATATCCAGCAGTTCAGGAGTACCAGGGCTGGAGCGGAGGAGCGGAGGAGCGGAGGAGAGCGGAGGCCCGGCCGGCAATTCGCCTGAGTCCCGCTTAGAGGGAGTACCAGGGCCTGAAGCGTGATTTAATGATGTTCAACAATTCAGGAGTACCAGGGCCAGGTGCGGAGGAGCGGACGAGCGGAGGGTTGGATGAGTGGAGGAGCGGAGGAGCGGAGGAGAGCGGAAGCCCGGCCCACTTTTTGCCTTGGTCCCGCGGAAAGGGAGTACCAGGGCCTGGAGCCTGTTTCGCTTATGTCCAGCAGTTCAGGAGTACCAGGGCCGGAGCGGAGGAGCGGAGGAGTGGAGGAGCGGAGGAGCGGAGGAGAGCGGAAGCCCGGCCGACAATTCGCCACAGTCCCGCGGATTGGGAGTACCAGGGCCTGGAGCGGGGGAGCGGAAGAGCAGATGAGCAGAGGAGCGGAGGAGCGGAGGTGCGGAGGAGGGGAGAAGCGGAAGAGATCGGAAGCCCAGCCGACAATTCTCCTGAGTCCTGCGGAAGGGGATTACCAGGGCCTTCAGCCTGAATCGCTTATGTCTAGCAGTTCAGGAGTACCAGGGCCCGGAGCGGAGGAGCGGATGAGAGGAGAAGCGGAGGAGAGCGGAAGCCCGGCCGACAATTCGCCTAAGTCCCGCGGATTGGGAGTACCAGGGCCTGGAGCGGGGGAGCGGAGGAGCAGATGAGCAGAAGAGCGGAGGAGCGGAGGAGCGGAGGAGCGGAGGTGAGCGGAAGCCCGGCCGACAATTCGCCTAAGTCACACGGATAGGGAGTACCAGGAAACTGGAGCATGATTCGCTTATGTCCAGCGGTTCGGGAGTACCAGGGCCTTGAGCGGAGGAGCGGGGGAGCGGAGGAGCGGATGAGCGGATGAGCGGAGGAGCGGAGGTGAGCGGAAGCCCGCGGATTGGGAGCACCAGGGCCTGGAGCCTTATATGCCTATGGCAAGCAGTTCAGGAGTACCAGGGCCCAGAGAGGAGGAGCGGAGGAGCGGAGGAGCGGAGGAGCGGAGGAGCGGAGGAGCGGAGGTGAGCGGAAGCCCGGCCGACAATTCGCTTGAGTCCCGCGGAAGGGGAGTACCAGGGTCTGGAGCCTGAATCGCTTATGTCCAGCAGTTCAGGAGTACCAGGGCCGGAGCGGAGGAGCGGAGGAGTGGAGGAGCGGAGGAGCGGAGGAGAGCGGAAGCCCGGCCGACAATTCGCCTAAGTCCCGCGGATTGGGAGTACCAGGGCCTGGAGCGGGGGAGCGGAAGAGCAGATGAGCAGAGGAGCGGAGGAGCGGAGGTGCGGAGGAGGGGAGAAGCGGAAGAGATCGGAAGCCCAGCCGACAATTCTCCTGAGTCCTGCGGAAGGGGATTACCAGGGCCTTCAGCCTGAATCGCTTATGTCTAGCAGTTCAGGAGTACCAGGGCCCGGAGCGGAGGAGCGGATGAGAGGAGAAGCGGAGGAGAGCGGAAGCCCGGCCGACAATTCGCCTAAGTCCCGCGGATTGGGAGTACCAGGGCCTGGAGCGGGGGAGCGGAGGAGCAGATGAGCAGAAGAGCGGAGGAGCGGAGGAGCGGAGGAGCGGAGGAGCGGAGGTGAGCGGAAGCCCGGCCGACAATTCGCCTAAGTCACACGGATAGGGAGTACCAGGAAACTGGAGCATGATTCGCTTATGTCCAGCGGTTCGGGAGTACCAGGGCCTTGAGCGGAGGAGCGGGGGAGCGGAGGAGCGGATGAGCGGATGAGCGGAGGAGCGGAGGTGAGCGGAAGCCCGCGGATTGGGAGCACCAGGGCCTGGAGCCTTATATGCCTATGGCAAGCAGTTCAGGAGTACCAGGGCCCAGAGAGGAGGAGCGGAAGAGCGGAGGAGCGGAGGAGCGGAGGAGCGGAGGAGCGGAGGTGAGCGGAAGCCCGGCCGACAATTCGCTTGAGTCCCGCGGAAGGGGAGTACCAGGGTCTGGAGCCTGAATCGCTTATGTCCAGCAGTTCAGGAGTACCAGGGACAGGAGCGGATGAGCGGCAGAGCGGATGAGCGGAAGAACGGAGAAGCGGTGGAGCGGAGGAGCAAAGGAGCGGAGGAGCGGAGGAGCGGAGGAGCGGATGAGAGGAGAAGCGGAAGAGAGCGGAAGCCCGGCCGACAATACACCTGAGTCCCGCGGAGAGGGAGTACCAGGGCCTGGAGCCTGATTCACCCAGGTCCAGCAGTTCAGGAGTACCAGGGCCAGTAGCGGATGAGCGGCGGAGCGGATGAGCGGAAGAACGGAGAAGCGGAGGAGCGGAGGAGCGGAGGAGCAGAGGCGCGGAGGAGCGGAGGAGAGCGGAAGCATGGACCACAATATGCCTATATCCCGGAGAAAGGGAGTACCAGGGCCTGTAGCGTGATTAAATGATGTTCAGCAGTTCAGGATTACCAGGGCCATTGCGGAGGAGCGGAGGAGCAAAGGAGCGGAGGGGCGGATGAGTGGAGGAGCGGAGGAGAGGGGAAGCACGGTCCACATTTCGCCAGAGTCCCGCGGATTGGGAGTACCAGGGCCTTGAGCAGGTTCACTTATATCCAACGGTCAGGAGTACCAGGAACTTGAGCGGAGGAGCGGAGGAGCGGATGAGAAGAGAAGCGGAGGAGAGCGGAAGCCCGGCCGACAATTCACCTGAGTCCCGCGGAGAGGGAGTACCAGGGCCTGGAGCCTGATTCGCCCAGGTCCAGCAGTTCAGAAGTACCAGGGCAAGCAGCGGATGAGCGGCGGAGCGGATGAGCGGAAGAACGGAGAAGCGGAGGAGCGGAGGAGCGGAGGAGCGGAGGAGCGGAAGAGCAGAGGAGCGGAGGAGCGGAGGAGAGCGGAAGCCCGTCCGACAATTCGCCTGAGTCCCGCGGAAGGGGAGTACCAGGGTTTGGAGCCTGAATCGCTTATGTCCAGCAGTTCAGGAGTACCAGGGCCAGGAGCGGAGGAGCGGAGGAGCGGAGTACCGGAGGAGCGGAAGAGCGGAGGAGCGGAGGAGCGGAGGAGCGGAGGAGCGGAGGAGCGGAGAAGCGGAGGAGCGGAGGAGAGGAGGAGCGGAAGAGCGGAGGAGAGGGGAAGCACGGTCCATATTTCGACAGAGTCCCGCGGATTGGGAGTACCAGGGCCTGGAGCGGGGGAGCGGAAGAGCAGATGAGCAGAGGAGCGGAGGAGCGGAGGTGCGGAGGAGGGGAGAAGCGGAAGAGATCGGAAGCCCAGCCGACAATTCTCCTGAGTCCTGCGGAAGGGGATTACCAGGGCCTTCAGCCTGAATCGCTTATGTCTAGCAGTTCAGGAGTACCAGGGCCCGGAGCGGAGGAGCGGATGAGAGGAGAAGCGGAGGAGAGCGGAAGCCCGGCCGACAATTCGCCTAAGTCCCGCGGATTGGGAGTACCAGGGCCTGGAGCGGGGGAGCGGAGGAGCAGATGAGCAGAAGAGCGGAGGAGCGGAGGAGCGGAGGAGCGGAGGAGCGGAGGTGAGCGGAAGCCCGGCCGACAATTCGCCTAAGTCACACGGATAGGGAGTACCAGGAAACTGGAGCATGATTCGCTTATGTCCAGCGGTTCGGGAGTACCAGGGCCTTGAGCGGAGGAGCGGGGGAGCGGAGGAGCGGATGGGCGGATGAGCGGAGGAGCGGAGGTGAGCGGAAGCCCGCGGATTGGGAGCACCAGGGCCTGGAGCCTTATATGCCTATGGCAAGCAGTTCAGGAGTACCAGGGCCCAGAGAGGAGGAGCGGAGGAGCGGAGGAGCGGAGGAGCGGAGGAGCGGAGGTGAGCGGAAGCCCGGCCGACAATTCGCTTGAGTCCCGCGGAAGGGGAGTACCAGGGTCTGGAGCCTGAATCGCTTATGTCCAGCAGTTCAGGAGTACCAGGGACAGGAGCGGATGAGCGGCAGAGCGGATGAGCGGAAGAACGGAGAAGCGGTGGAGCGGAGGAGCAAAGGAGCGGAGGAGCGGAGGAGCGGAGGAGCGGATGAGAGGAGAAGCGGAAGAGAGCGGAAGCCCGGCCGACAATACACCTGAGTCCCGCGGAGAGGGAGTACCAGGGCCTGGAGCCTGATTCACCCAGGTCCAGCAGTTCAGGAGTACCAGGGCCAGTAGCGGATGAGCGGCGGAGCGGATGAGCGGAAGAACGGAGAAGCGGAGGAGCGGAGGAGCGGAGGAGCAGAGGCGCGGAGGAGCGGAGGAGAGCGGAAGCATGGACCACAATATGCCTAAATCCCGGAGAAAGGGAGTACCAGGGCCTGTAGCGTGATTAAATGATGTTCAGCAGTTCAGGAGTACCAGGGCCATTGCGGAGGAGCGGAGGAGCAAAGGAGCGGAGGGGCGGATGAGTGGAGGAGCGGAGGAGAGGGGAAGCACGGTCCACATTTCGCCAGAGTCCCGCGGATTGGGAGTACCAGGGCCTTGAGCAGGTTCACTTATATCCAACGGTCAGGAGTACCAGGAACTTGAGCGGAGGAGCGGAGGAGCGGATGAGAAGAGAAGCGGAGGAGAGCGGAAGCCCGGCCGACAATTCACCTGAGTCCCGCGGAGAGGGAGTACCAGGGCCTGGAGCCTGATTCGCCCAGGTCCAGCAGTTCAGAAGTACCAGGGCAAGCAGCGGATGAGCGGCGGAGCGGATGAGCGGAAGAACGGAGAAGCGGAGGAGCGGAGGAGCGGAGGAGCGGAGGAGCGGAAGAGCAGAGGAGCGGAGGAGCGGAGGAGAGCGGAAGCCCGTCCGACAATTCGCCTGAGTCCCGCGGAAGGGGAGTACCAGGGTTTGGAGCCTGAATCGCTTATGTCCAGCAGTTCAGGAGTACCAGGGCCAGGAGCGGAGGAGCGGAGGAGCGGAGGAGCGGAGTACCGGAGGAGCGGAAGAGCGGAGGAGCGGAGGAGCGGAGGAGCGGAGGAGCGGAGGAGCGGAGGAGCGGAGAAGCGGAGGAGCGGAGGAGAGGAGGAGCGGAAGAGCGGAGGAGAGGGGAAGCACGGTCCATATTTCGACAGAGTCCCGCGGATAGGGAGTAACAGGGCTTGGAGCCTGATTCGCTTATGTCCAGCAGTTCTGGAGTACTAAGGCCCGGAGCGGATCAGCGGCGGAGTGGATGAGTGGAAGAACGGAGAAGCGGTGGAGCGGTGGAGCGGAGGAGCGGAGGAGCAGACTTATGTTTCTCTTCTCAAAGGCGGGGAAGCTTTGGGGCAGCAGGACCCCTTAGACTGGCCAATATGAGCCTTCTATGGACATAGCTCTCCCGGACGTATGACCGGGGCTCCCGGACCTCTTGGTACATACTTGTGAATGATTGGATGAGCTAATGTTTGTTTGGTTGTGGATGCTTTTCGGCTAACGCTATTAGCACAGCTATGAAGACTTAAGGTGTGTGTGTGTCTGTGTGTGTGTGTGAGTGTCTTTGTGTGTTTGTGTGAGTGAGGTTGTTTTGGTGGGGGGGGGGGGGTCGCGGACAGGGAGTACCAGTGCCAAGAGCGGATGAGCTGAGGAGCGGAGGAGGGCAGAAGCCCGGCCCGTGATTCGCTTATGTCAAGCGGTTCGGGAATTCCAGGGCCCAAAGCGGAGGAGCGGTGGAGCTGAGCTGTGTGTGTGTCTTTGTGTGTTTGTGTGTCAGTGTGTTCTTGTGTGTGTATGTGTGAGAGTTTATTTAGGTGGAGGGGGGGAGTACCAGGGCCCATAGCGGAAGAGCGGTGGAGCTGAGAAGCGGAGGAGCGGAGTAGCGGAAGTATTGTTTCTCCACTCAGAGGCGGGGAAGCTTGGGGGCAGCAGAACCCCTTAGATGGGCTAATATGAGCCTTCTCCGGACATAGATCCCCCGGACGTATGATTGGAGCTCCCGGACCATTGGGCACACACATGTGAATGAGTGGAAGAGCTAATGTTTGTTTAGTTGTGGATGCGTTTCGGCTAATGCTATTAGCACAGCTATGATGAGTTAAGGTGTGCGTGTATGTGTGTGTGTGTGTGTCTGTGTGTGTGTGAGTGTGTCTGTGTGTGTGTGTGAGAGTTTGTTTAGGTGGGGGGGGGTCGCGGACAGGGAGTACCAGGGCCTCGAGCGGATGAGCTGAGGAGCAGAGGAGGGCATAAGCCCAGCCCGTGATTCCCTTATATCCAGCGGTTCGGGAGTTCCAGGGCCCAAAGCGGAAAAGCGGAGGAGCGGAGAAGCGGAGGAGTGGAGGAGAGCAGAAGCACCTCTCGCAATTCTCCTGAGTTTGCAGGATCGGGAGTACCAGGGCCAATAGCGGAGGAGCGGAGGTGTTGAGAAGCGGAGGAGCGGAGGAGCGATATTATATTTCTCTTCTCAAAGGCGGGGAAGCTTGGGGGCAGCAGGACCCCTTAGACCGGCAAATGTGAGCCTTCTCCGGACATAGATGCCCCGGACGTATGACCGGAGATCCAGGACCTCTGGGCACATACATTTGAATGAGTGGACGAGCTAATGTTTGTTTGGTTGTGGATGCGTTTCGGCTAATGCTATTAGCACAGCTATGATGACTTAAGGTGTGTGTGTGTGTGGGTGTTTGTGTGTTTGTGTGTTTTTGTGTTCTTGTGTGTGTGTGTGTGTGTGTGTGTTTGTGTGTGTTTGTGGATCGGGAGTACCAGGGCCTATAGCGGAGGAGCGGTGGAGCGGAGAAGCGGACCATTGGGCACACACATGTGAATGAGTGGATGAGCTCATGTTTGTTTGGTTGTGGATGCATTTCGGCTAATGCTATTAGCACAGCTATCATGACTTAATGTGTGTATGTGTGTCAGTGTGTGTGTGTGTGTGTGAGTGTCTTTGTGTATGTGTGTGATAGTTTGTTTTGGTAGGGGGGGGGGGGGGGGTCACGGACAAGGAGTACCAGGGCACACACATGTGAATGAGTGGAGGAGCTAATGTTTGTTTGGTTGTGGATGCGTTTCGGCTAAAGCTATTAGCACAGCTATGAAGACTTAAGGTGTGTGTATGAGTGTATATGTGTGTCTGTGTGTGTGTGAGTGTCTTTGTGTGTGTGAGAGGCTCTTTTGGTGGGGGGGGGTCGCGGACAGGGAGTACCATAGGGCACACACATGTGAATGAGTGGATGAGCTAATGTTTGTTTGGTTGTGGATGCGTTTCGGCTAATGCTATTAGCACAGCTATGATGAGTTAAGGTGTGTGTGTATGTGTGTGTGTGTGTGTGTTTGTGTGTTTTTGTGTGTGTGTGAGTGATTTTGTGTGAGAGTTTGTTTAGGTGGGGGGGGGAGTACCAGGGCCCATAGCGGAGGAGCGGTGGAGCTGAGAAGCGGAGGAGCGGAGGAGCGGAGGAGCGGAGGTAATGTTTCTTCTCTCAGAGGCGGGGAAGCTTGGGGGCAGAACCCCTTAGACGGGCTAATGTGAGCATTCTCCGGACATAGATCCCCCGGTCGTATGATTGGAGCTGCCGGACCATTGGGCACACACATGTGAATGAGTGGATGAGCTAATGTTTGTTTGGTTGTGGATGCGTTTCGGCTAATGCTATTAGCACAGCTAAGATGAGTTAAGGTGTGTGTGTGTGTGTCTGTGTGTGTGTTCGTGTGTGTGTGTGTGTGTGAGTTTGTTTAGGTGGGGGGGGGGGCGCGGACAGGGAGTACCAGGGCCTCGAGCAGATGAGCTGAGGAGCGGAGGAGGGCAGATGCCCGGCCTTGATTCGCTTATGTCCAGCGGTTCGGGAATTCCAGGGCCCAAAGCGGAGGAGCAGTGGTGCTGAGAAGCGGAGGAGCGGAGGAGCGGAGTAGCAGACGTATAGTTTCTCCTCTCAGAGGCGGGGAAGCTTGGGGGCATCAGAACCCCTTAGACGGGCTAATGTGAGCATTCTCCGGACATAGATCCCCCGAACGTATGATTGGAGCTCCCGGACCATTGGGCACACACATGTGAATGAGTGGATGAGCTAATGTTTGTTTGGTTGTGGATGCGTTTCGGCTAATGCTATTAGCACAGCTATGATGAGTTAAGGTGTGTGTGTGTGTGTGTGTGTGTGTGTGTGTCTGTTTGTTTGTTTTTGTGTCTGTGTGAGGGTGGTCATGTGTGTGTGTGTGAGAGTTTGTTTAGGTGGAGGGGGGGTACCAAGGCCCATCGCGGAAGAGCGGTGGAGCGGAGAAGCGGAGGAATGGAGGAGCGGAGGTCATTTTTCTCTTCTCAAAGGCAGAGGATGGGAAGTTTGGGGGCAGTAGGACGCTTTAGACCAGCCACTGTGAGCCTTCTCCAGATATAGATCCCCCGGACGTATGATTGGAGCTCCCGGACCATTGGGCACACACATGTGAATGAGTGGATGAGCTAATGTTTGTTTGGTAGTGGATGCGTTTCGGCTAATGCTATTAGCACAGCTATGATGAGTTAAGGTGTGTTTGTGTATGTGTGTGTGTGTGCGTGTGTGTGTTTGTGTGTTTTTGTGTGTGAGTGAGTGTGTTTAGGTGGGGGGGGGGGTACCAGGGCCCATAGCCGAGGAGCGGTGGAGCTGAGAAGCGGAGGAGCGGAGTAGCGGAGGTATTGTTTCTCCTCTCAGAGGCGGGGAATCTTGGGAGCTATTAGCACAGGTATGATGACTTAAGGTGTGTGTGTGTGTGTGTGTGTTTGTGTGTTTGTGTGTTGTGTGTTCTTGTGTGTGTGTGTGTTTGTGTGTGCGTTTGTGTATATGTGTGTGACAATTTGTTTAGGTGGGGGGGGGGCGCGGACAGGGGGTAGCTGGGCCTGGAGCGGATGAGCTGTGGAGCGGATGGAGGGCAAAGGCACGTCCCATAATTCTCCTGAGTCCGGCGGATCGGGAGTACCAGGGCCCATAGCGGAGGAGCGGAGGAGCGGTGGAGCGGAGAAGCGAACCATTGGGCACACACATGTGAATGAGTGGATGAGCTAATGTTTGTTTGGTTGTGGATGCATTTCGGCTAATGCTATTAGCACAACTATGATGACTTAATGTGTGTATGTGTGTCAGTGTGTGTGTGTGTGTGTGAGTGTCTTTGTGTATGTGTGTGATAGTTTGTTTTGGTGGGGGGGGGGGTCGCGGACACGGAGTACCAGGGCACACACATGTGAATGAGTGGATGAGCTAATGTTTGTTTGGTTGTGGATGCGTTTCGGCTAAAGCTATTAGCACAGCTATGATGAGTTAAGGTGTGTGTGTATGTGTGTGTGTGTGTGTTTGTGTGTTTTTGTGTGTGTGTGAGTGATTTTGTGTGAGAGTTTGTTTAGGTGGGGGGGGGGGGGAGTACCAGGGCCCATAGCGGAGGAGCGGTGGAGCTGAGAAGCGGAGGAGCAGAGGAGCGAAGGTAATGTTTCTTCTCTCAGAGGCGGGGAAGCTTGGGGGCAGAAGAACCCCTTAGACGGGCTAATGCTCACATTCTCCGGACATAGATCCCCCGGACGTATGATTGGAGCTCCCGGACCATTGGGCACACACATGTGAATGAGTGGATGAGCTAATGTTTGTTTGGTCGTGGAAGCGTTTCGGCTAATGCTATTAGCACAGCTATGATGAGTTAAGGTGTGTTTGTGTGTGTGTTTGTGTGTGTGTATGTGTGTGTGTGTGCGTGTGTGTGTTTGTGTGTTTTTGTGTGTGTGTGAGTGTGTTTAGGTGGGGGGGTTACCAGGGCCCATAGCGGAGGAGCGGTGGAGCTGAGAAGCGGAGTAGCGGAGGTATTGTTTCTCCTCTCAGAGGCGGGGAAGCTTGGGAGCTATTAGCACAGGTATGATGACTTAAGGTGTTTGTGTGTGTGTGTGTGTTTGTGTGTTTGTGTGTTCTTGTGTGTTTGTGTGTTCTTGTGTGTGTGTGTGTGTGTGTTTGTGTGTGCGATTGTGTATATGTGTGTGACAGTTTGTTTAGGTGGGGGGGGGGCGCGGACAGGGGGTAGCTGGGCCTGGAGCGGATGAGCTGTGGAGCGGATGGAGGGCAGAAGCACGTCCCATTCAGCCGCCGGCAACCATAAAAACCTATCTTTAACTTAAAAACAAACAAAAATGTGCAATATCTCATTTCTGTGCAATATTCAGAAACTGTGCAATATTTCATCTCATAACAGCTACATTGTGCAATATTTCATCTCATCTCATAACAGCTACACTATAATGTTCCCTTCTATCATACTATTGCGCACTCCTTACCCCACTTGTTACTAAGACACTTATAGTTTTATCAGTGCTTACTAAGACACTCTATAGTTTCACTGAAACACTTTATAGTTTATAGTTTATTTTTATTTATAATTCTGCCTTTCTTTTATTATTTATTACTGTTATATTTTCTGTAACTCTGGCACTGCAATTTCCTTCGGGATTAATAAAGTTGTTCTGATTCTTATTCTTAATTCTCCTGAGTCCGGCGGATCGGGAGTACCAGGGCCCATAGTGGAGGAGCGGTGGAGCGGAGAAGCGGACCATTGGGCACACACATGTGAATGAGTGGATGAGCTCATGTTTGTTTGGTTGTGGATGCGTTCGGCTAATGCTACTAGCACAGCTATGATGACTTAATGTGTGTATGTGTGTCAGTGTGTGTGTGTGTGTGAGTGTCTTTGTGTATGTGTGTGATAGTTTGTTTTGGTGGGGGGCGGGGTCGCGGACACGGAGTACCAGGGCACACACATGTGAATGAGTGGATGAGCTAATGTTTGTTTGGTTGTGGATGCATTTCGGCTAATGCTATTAGCACAACTATGATGACTTAATGTGTGTATGTGTGTCAGTGTGTGTGTGTGTGTGTGAGTGTCTTTGTGTATGTGTGTGATAGTTTGTTTTGGTGGGGGGGGGGGGTCGCGGACACGGAGTACCAGGGCACACACATGTGAATGAGTGGATGAGCTAATGTTTGTTTGGTTGTGGATGCGTTTCGGCTAAAGCTATTAGCACAGCTATGATGAGTTAAGGTGTGTGTGTATGTGTGTGTGTGTGTGTTTGTGTGTTTTTGTGTGTGTGTGAGTGATTTTGTGTGAGAGTTTGTTTAGGTGGGGGGGAGGGGGGGGAGTACCAGGGCCCATCGCGGAGGAGCGGTGGAGCTGAGAAGCGGAGGAGCAGAGGAGCGGAGGTAATGTTTCTTCTCTCAGAGGCGGGGAAGCTTGGGGGTAGAAGAACCCCTTAGACGGGCTAATGCTCACATTCTCCGGACATAGATCACCCGGTAGTATGATTGGAGCTGCCGGACCATTGGGCACACACATGTGAATGAGTGGATGAGCTAATGTTTGTTTGGTTGTGGATGCGTTTCGGCTAATGCTATTAGCACAGCTAAGATGAGTTAAGGTGTGTGTGTGTGTGTGTGTGTGTGTGTGTGTGTGTGTGTGTGTTTGTTTTTGTGTCTGTGTGAGTGTGTTCGTGTGTGTATGTGTGAGAGTTTGTTTAGGTGGGGGGGGGTACCAGGGCCCATCGCGGAGGAGCGGAGGAGCGGTGGAGCGGAGAAGCGGAGGAATGGAGGAGCGGAGGTAATGTTTCTCTTCTCAATGGCAGAGGATGGGAAGTTTAGGGGCAGTAGGACGCCGGTGCGAGCGATGCGTTTCAAGGCGTATTGCATGTGTGTATGGAGGGGGGGGGTCTACAGGACACCGCGGACCGGCAATGGTGCACCTTCTCCGGACATCGATCCCCGAAACGTCGGCGTGGAGCTCCCGGAGCAGCCGGCGTGTACATGTGAATGAATGGAGGAGCTAATGTGTGTGTGTGGGGTGGTGGTGGTGTGTGGGGGGGGGGGGGCGTTTCGGCTAATGCTATCAGCACAGCTATGATTATCCCCAGAACGTTGAGAACGAGCTCCCGGAACTCCAGACATGCGTATATAAAAGAGTGGAATTAAGGTGTGTGTGAGTGTGTCTGTGTGTGTGTGTGTGTGTGTGTGTGTGTCTGTGTGTGTGTGTCTGTGTGTGTGTGTGTGTGTGTGTGTGTGTGTGTGTGTGTGTGTATGTGTGGGACAGAAATAATGTCGGGGACAGAAATTGTTATTAGCCTGCTGGCAGATGACACAACCTTAGTTTTGAAAAATGAACATCAAGTCCCAATAAGCGTTGAAAAAATTAAAACATTCTCCAAGGCTTCAGGATTGTCATTAAACTTAAAGAAATGCAAACTTCTTGAGCTGCATGACTCACCACTAAAGGAAATCAGTAATGTTCCTATCAAATCAGAAATAAAATACTTGAGCATTTTCCTATCTAAGGACCAAAAGTTAAATCAATCCAGGAACATTGAATCTAAACTGAATCAAAGTAAAGTTAAATTGAATATATTGCTCCAAAGAGATTTATCAATATTAGGCCCGATATATTTGACTAAAATGGAATGTTTATCCAGATGTATATACCCAGTGTATTCCAATGCTGCTCCAAATCAACTCATCAAATCTATTAACCAAATAAATTTCAACTTTATCTGGAGGAACAGACCACACCATCTAAAAAACTCTCATATGGTGAAAGAAACAAGTGAAGGAGGGCTGAAAGTGATAGAGTTGGACTGCCTGAATGGGACATTGAAGGTGAACTGGTTGAAATCCTGGATCAAACATCATCATTCTTTCTGGTATTGTACTCCAAACTACTTATTCAACATAGTCGGCAGCCTAAGTCTTCTACTTATCTCTGACTTGGATATCAACAAGATTCCTGTCCAATTTTCAGAGTTCCATAAACAAATACTATTATACTGGAAAATGATATATGTACACAATTTCTCACCACACAGTACAATAATTTGGAACAATAGATATGTACTGCGTGGCAACAAACCTCTGTTTTACAAGGAATGCTTTGAGAAAGGTATATGGTCAATAATTGACTTGATGGATGACAATGGCAGTCATCTAGACTATGAACAGTTCTGTACTACACACAGATTTAAGCCTCCCATATTAGAGTTGATAAAGTCACGAAACGCACTGCCTCGACAATTTGTATTCCTGACCAAAAATATAATGACGCACCGAACCGTACAACCACAGTTACCCCGACTATCACTCCAGGGAATCTCAATTCTGGACAGAAAGTGCAGCAACTCCTTTATTAGGACATGTTTCACAGGAAACTTATTCCCTGGACGTCAAAACAAAAATAATATTTGAAATAAATTTGATAAGGAATCGATTGCCACGCTGCGAACTATGTGTCTGACTCTACCCATACCCCCCAAGGCAAGAAGAGACCCACTTCTAAATTATGAATGACATCTACCCATCTAAGGAATTATTGCGGGTACGCTTTACTTTTGAAGATAA
>NW_028234034.1:337500-407293 GCF_037954325.1 Fistularia commersonii
GCAACAAACCTCTGTTTTACAAGGAATGCTTTGAGAAAGGTATATGGTCAATAATTGACTTGATGGATGACAATGGCAGTCGTCTAGACTATGAACAGTTCTGTACTACACACAGATTTAAGCCTCCCATATTAGAGTTGATAAAGTTACGAAACGCACTGCCTCGACAATTTGTATTCCTGACCAAAAATATAATGACGCACCGAACCGTACAACCACAGTTACCCCGACTATCACTCCAGGGAATCTCAATTCTGGACAGAAAGTGCAGCAACTCCTTTATTAGGACATGTTTCACAGGAAACTTGTTCCCTGGACGTCAAAACAAAAATAATATTTGAAATAAATTTGATAAGGAATCGACTGCCACGCTGCAAACTATGTGTCTGACTCTACCCATACCCCCCAAGGCAAGAAGAGACCCACTTCTAAATTATGAATGACATCTACCCATCTAAGGAATTATTGCGGGTACGCTTTACTTTTGAAGATAATATTTGTACATTTTGTGAAGACAACATTGAAACCATTGACCATATATTTTTTCTCATTCTCATTCCATCGTCACCAGTTTCCCTCTCAAAAGATGATATCACATTTGGTTTACTTATAAGCAACATAACAGATGAACTCTGTGTCAATGTTCTTTTAGGCCTGGCCAAGTTCTTCATTCACAAAAACAGAATGCAAAAATGCTCCCCAAATTTTAATTTCTTCATAAACGATTTTGAATTATAAAAAAAAATCCTTAAAACTTATGGAAAAATCCAAAAACTAAAAAATATACAGTTACCCATGTCTGAGATTCCTTTTTTTGGAAAAAAAGAAAAACAACTTAATTACATGTTATATTCCCCTTGCAATTTTTTTTTTCGTTTTAATTTTTTATTTGTCTATCTATTGATTTAATTATTTCCTTTTAATTTCTTTTTTTGTCTAGCACTGTAAATTTCTCACAAACCGTTAACACTATTAACTTCTGATTACATACAGAACAAATGTCCTTATGTCCGTTGCTTCCTCATCCCTGGTTGTTTCATTGACATTCAGTTCTACCTTGCCATGTTTATTTGTACATTTGTATATTTGTGTGTACTATTTATGTTCAATTAAAAACAGTTTGATGTCTGAGATTCCTTGTGAACGGCCAACTTAATTACATGTTATATTCCCCTTACAATTTTTTTTTTTAGTTTTTAATTTTATTTTTCTATCTATTTATTTAATTATTTCCTTTTAATTTTCTGTTTTTGTCCAGCATTAAAAATTTCTCGCAAACCGTTAACACTATTAACTTCTGATTACATACAGAACGAATGCCCTTATGTCCCCCCCCCCGTCCCCCCCGCTTTTTCCTTACGGTGGCAGACACTGAGATCAAAAGCAAACGGGTGTCATTGTAATGCAGTAACAGGGTGATAACAGCCGTGTTTGAAGTGTGTAGGGGCTTATAGGAGAGCAGAAGCACGTCACGCTATTCGCCTGAGTTCGGAGGATCGGGAGTACCAGGGCCCATAGCGGAGGAGCAGAGGAGTTGAGAAGCGGAGGAGCGGAGTTATGTTTCTCTTCTCAAAGGCGGGGAAGCTTGGGGCCAGCAGGACCCCTTAGACCGGCCAATGTGAGCCTTCTCCGGACATAGATCACCCGGACGTATGACTGGAGCTCCCGTACCTCTGGGCACACACATATGTGAATGAGTGGATGAGCTAATGTTTGTTTTGTTGTGGATACGTTTCGGCCAATGCTATTAGCACAGCTATGATGAGTTCAGGTGTGTGTGTGTGTGTGTGTGTGTGTGTGTGTGTGTGTGTGTGTGTGTGTGTGTGTGTGTATGGGTGTGTGTCTGTGTGTGTGCGTGTGTGTCTGTGTGTGTGTGTGTGTGTGTGTGTGTGTGTGCGTGTGTTTATGTGTGTGTGAGAGTTTGTTTTGGTGGGTGGGTGGGGATGGGGGAGTTCCCGCGGACTGGGAGTACCAGGGCCTCGAGCGGATGAGCTGAGGAGCGGAGGAGGGCAGATGCCCGGCCTTGATTCGCTTATGTCCAGCGGTTCGGGAGTTCCAGGGCCCAAAGCGGAGGAGCGGAGGACAGCAAAAGCCCTGTCCGCAATTCACCTGAGTCTGGCGGATCGGTAGTACCTGGTTCCGCAGCGGAGGAGCGGAGGAGCTGAGAAGCGGAGGAGCGGAGGAGATGTTTCTCTTCTCAGAGGCGGCGAGGGGGGGGGGGGGGGAGCAGGACCCCTTACCCTTATCCCCCGGACGTTTGAGTGGAGCTCCCGGACCTCCGGGCACGCACATGCGAATGACTGGATGACAAGGAGTGCCAGGGCCTGGAGCGGATGAGCAGAGGAGAGGCGGAGGGCAGAAGCCCGGCCCAGTTCGGGAGTTCCAGGGTCCAAAGCGGGGGAGCGAAGAAGCGGAGGAGAGCAGAAGAGCAGAAGACTGGCCCGGAATTCACCGAAGTCCCGCAGATCGGGAGTTCCAGGGCCCGAGCGGAAGAGCGGAGGAGCGGAGCAAAGCGGAGCAAAGCGGAAGCCCGTCTTAACAACAAGGAAATTACAGATGAAGCTATAATTTCCACAGAAATCTTTAAATTCTATAGCCACCTATACACTTCGACATTATCAAAAAGCGATTGTGACTCCTTTCCAACAAATATTCCTCAATATATCCCAAAAATAAACAACAACAAACAACATATGTTTGTTTTGTATATGTTTATATATAAACAACAAAAAATATACAGTTTGATGTCTGAGATTCCTTGTGAATCGCCAACTTAATTATATGTTGTATTCCCCTTGCAATCTTTTTTCGTTTTAATTTTTTATTTGTCTATCTATTGATTTAATTATTTCCTTTTAATTTATTTTTTTGTCTAGCATTGTAAATTTCTCACAAACCGTTAACACTATTAACTTCTGATTACATACAGAACGAATGTCCTTGATGCGTTTAAGTTTGCAGCTTCTTCGTTTTCCATGTTTCGGAAGGAATTCACAAGTTTGCCTTGTTTGAATCGTCTTTTATTTTCTTCTTCACAGCTCCGGGAATCAACATCGGTTAGCCATGGGACATGTACAGTACAGAGTGAGGGAAAAGTTCCCGCCAGCACCGCTATACCAAAAAAAAAACACTGACGTAGAAGTTAACGTCAAGTTAGCTGAACAGTCGCGAAAAACTAAAACAAGTCCCAAACCTTGTCATAAAGTGCCATGCATTTCCTGAGAGTAGATAGAAATACAACATATGTATACTAGAATGTAAACTCAAATAAAACTAATGAGATCACCTATCTCAACACCCCCTCTTGATCTCAACATCCAAAAAAAAACTTTGGACATTTTAATTTCCAAAGAACCACTTTTTGAATTTTTCTATTTTTACCTTTGTCATGAGTTTTGTCGAGATGTCTGCCAACATGTCCTCTGATGGACAATAGATAAGATTTATTTAACCCTCACTGAGTGCTTCACGAATGAAATGATATTTTACATCAATGTGTTTTGACCTTTGTCTGTTTACAGGATTCTTACTCAGTGCGATGGCCCCCTGATTGTCTCCGTAGATTGTTGTGCAACTGTACATTTTGTTGTCCATACCGTTTAACAGTTGAGACAGGTACATGTTTTCTTGTGCGGTGGTGGCTCGGCCGATGTATTCAGCCTCACATGTTGACAGGGCCACTGTGGGCTGTTTCCTTGACTTCCATGCAATGGCTGGGCCTTGTTTTGTTAAACTGAAACAGTAGCCTGTAGTGCTACGTCTGTCTTCTACAGATGATGCCCAGTCTGAATCACTGTAAGCTATCAGGTTCAAATCCTCCTTATTTGTCTTGAAACTTAGTTCATAATCAGCTGTCCCCTTCAAATACCTCAGAACATGTTTTGCAGCTACTAAGTTTTCTACTTTTGGCATTGCCAGATTCTGTGATAGTTTGCTCACTATCCAGCTGATATCAGGTCTGGTGCAAGTCATGGCATAAATAAGACTGCCTACAATCTCACGATATTCTTTGGGGTCGACAGGTTCACTTTGCTCATTTTCATCAGCTACAGGGATGCCCTCTAATTTTTGCTCACTTGGAGTAGATCTTGCTTTACATTCTGACATTCCAAATCTCTCTAGCATTTTTAGGATGTACTTTGTCTGGTTCATTTTGATTTCATCCCCCTTTTGTTCAAATTGTATGCCCAAAAAATATGATAGTTTCCCCAGGTCTTTCATGTTGAACTTGAATTTCATGTTCTGTTTAAATGTGCTGAGTGCATCATTGCTGCTTGCGGCAATAATTAAATCATCTACCCAAATTATTACAATGATTGTGTCACCATTTTCCGTCTGTTTTCTGTACACACAGTGGTCAGAGAGATTTCTCACAAAGTTGTCCTGTTCTAAATGGTCATTAAGGAGTTCATACCAGTTTCTTCCTGATTGTTTCAGGCCATAAAGAGATTTCTTTAATCTATACACTAGTTTCTCTCCTGTTTCTGACATCATTTCAAACCCTTCTGGTTGTTCCAAGAAAATCTCCTCATGTATAGGAGCATGTAAATATGCCGTCTTAACATCCATTTGATGGACAATGAGGTTATTTTGTACAGCTATCTGCATTAGTGCCCGCACTGATGTAATGTTAGCTGTCGGTGCAAAAGTTTCATAGTAGTCTATGCCTTCTGTTTGATTGTAACCCTTCGCTACATATCTGGCCTTAAATATTTGTCCTCCTTCAGCATTTTCTTTAAGGGCAAATACCCATTTTCCTCCAATTACTTTTCTCCCTTCAGGTAAAGTTGTCAGTTCAAATGTGTCATTCTGTTTAAGCGAGTCAATCTCTTCCCTCATGGCACAATTCCACCCGGGTGCCAGTGGTGGCACCCGGGTGGAATTGTGCCATGAAATCTTCTTCTTCTTCTTTCGGCTTTTCCCGTCAGGGGTCGCCACAGCGAGTCAACCTTCTCCATCTAACCCTATTCTCTGTATCTTCCTCTCTCACACCAGCTACCTTCATATCCTCTCTCACTACGTCCATAAATCTTCTCTTTGGTCTTCCTCGAGACCTATTGCCTGGCAGCTCCATTTCCAGCATCCGTCTACCAATATATTCACTATCTCTTCTCTGTACATGACCGAACCATCTCAGTCTGGCTTCTCTGACCTTCTCTCCAAAACATCAAACATGTGCCGTCCCTCTGATAGACTCATTCCTGATCCTATCCATCCTGGTCACTCCCAAAGAGAACCTCAACATCTTCATCTCTGCAACCTCTAGTTCTGTCTGCTGTCTTTTGGTCATTGGAACAGTTTCTAGTCCAAACATCATCGCTGGTCTCACCACTGTCTTGTACACCTTTCCTTTTATTCTGGCCGATAGTCTTCTATCACATAGTACCCCTGACACTTTTCTCCAGCCATTCCAACCTGCTTGGACCCGTCTCTTCACCTCTTTTACGCACTCTCCGTTGCTCTGGACTGTTGACCCTAAGTACCTGAAATCCTCCAGCTTCTTGATCTCCACTCCCTGTAGCCTCACCGCTCCACCCGAGTTCCTCTCGTTCACACACATATATTCTGTCTTGCTGTGACTAACTTTCATTCCTCTCCTTTCCAGAGCATACCTCCACCTCTCTAGATTTTCCTCTACCTGTTGTCTGCTCTCACTACAGATCACAATGTCATCCGCAAACATCATGGTCCATGGGGATTCCTGTCTAACCTCATCTGTCAGCCTACCCATCACCATTGCGAACAAGAAGGGGCTCAGAGCTGATCCCTGATGGAGTCCCACCTCCACCTTGAACTTCTCCTGCACCAGTCTAACATACTTCTCTGCCACTCCAGACTTCCTCATACAATACCAGAGCTCCTCTCTTGGCACCCTGTCATATGCTTTTTCTAGGTCTACGAAAACGCAATGCAGCTCCCTCTGGCCTTCTCTGTACTTTTCTATTAGCATTCTCAACGCAAATACTGCATCTGTAGTACTCTTCCTAGGCATGAAGCCATACTGCTGTTCACAAATGCTGACTTCTGCTCTCAGTCTAGTTTCCACTACTCTTTCCCATAACTTCATTGTATGGCTCATCAACTTTATCCCTCTGTAGTTGCCACAATTCTGCACATCCCCTTTATTCTTAAAAATAGGCACCATCCCACTTTGTCTCCATTCTTCAGGCATCTTCTCACTCTCTAAGATCCTGTTGAATAATCTAGTCAGAAAATCTACCGCTGCCTCTCCTAGACACTTCCACACCTCCACAGGTATATCATCAGGACCAACTGCTTTTCCACTCTTCATCCTCTTCAATGCCTTCCTCACTTCACTTTTACTCATTTTTGCTACTTTGTGGTCTACAATAATCACCTCTTCTACCCTTGCCTCTCTTTCATTTTCCACATTCATCAGCTCTTCAAAGTACTCTTTCCATCTTCCTGTCACTCTTCTAGCATCTGTCAATACATTTCCCTCTCTGTCCTTTATCACCCGGACCTGCTGTACATCCTTTCCATCTTTATCTCTCTGTTTCGCCAACTTGTATAGATCATTTTCAGCCTCCTTACTATCCAACCGAGTATACAAGTCATCATAAGCCCTTTGTTTTGCCTTTGCTACCTCTATCTTTACCTTTCGCCGCATCTCCCTGAACTCCTGTCTGTTCTCTTCAGTCCTCTCAGTATCCCACTTCTTCTTCGCTAACCATTTTCTCTGTATACACTCCTGCACTTCCTCATTCCACCACCAAGTCTCCTTATCTACTTTCCTTCCAGATGACACACCAAGTACTCTTCTACCTGTCTCCCTGATCACACTAGCTGTTGTTGTCCAATCATCTGGAAGCTCTCCCTGACCACCCAGACCCTTTCTCAACTCCTCCCTGAAAACCATGCAACACTCTGCTGCAATAATTAAATCATCTACCCAAAGCAAATCTTCTCCACGGCTCTAAACTCGTTCGTCGCCGCTACTTGGGGATCACCGGATGGCTTTCTCCCTCCGCTTCCTTACATTTTATGTCCGCTAGATGGCGGCATCCGACTGTGCACAGCGCTTGGAGCTCCAGCAGGTGATCTGGCCGCTGTGTATGAGAGGAATAAACGAGTGGGGCCGTGAGTGCAATAAATCCCCCTCCACTTCTTACATGGATGTTATCACCCTGTTACTGTATTTTAACGATACCGCTGTGTTTTCCACCTCAATGTTAAGCCGATTTTTAAACATTAAAAACCAAATTGCTCGATTCAGTGACACCGAGGCCGTGAGTGGAGGACTTATGGAGTTGACTCCTCCGCTTATTCATAAGTGCATGTCTGGTGCTCCCGGAGCTTCACGCCGACGTCACGGGGATCCGTGTCCGAAGAAGGTGCACCTTGGCCGGTCTGCGGGGTCCTGTTGACCGGAAGCTGAGACTGGCCCTTCGAAATAACACGGAAAATAATTGAGAGCATATTTCTCAGTTGACAACGCCCCCACTTGCTCTCATATTATTGGTATCTTTGCCCATTTACATCAAAATAAAATACTCATGACCCAAACAACAAACAACAACTTTGAAAAATTCAACAACTTAAACTGTGATGCAGGCTTTGTCATAACATCTGCCGGCATCTCTTGTGTTGGACAATACTGTAGGGCTACCTTTCCACATATTTTCTTTGTGACATCTTAACACACTCTTCTGACTGACATATTTTCTGGGTATTGATTTTGATCACTTTGCCCATGTCCTTCATTTTAAATCTAGCTGTAAGCATGATTTTCACCTCTTTCATTACTTCCTCATCACTCGCAGCTATGATTAAATCATCTACCCATATTATGATGATGACTTTGTCATTTTGGTTTTCTTTGACATAGACACAATGATCTGCTTCATTCTGAATAAAGTCGTTGTCAATCAAGTAAGAATGGAGCATCAGATTCCAATGACGACCTGCCAAATTTTCCTGAACTGATTTCTGCATGAACACCCTCACACTTGTCATATTTGCTGTTGGAGAAAATGTTTCCTCAAAATCCGTGCCATACTTTTGACTGTAGCCCTTAGCAAAATAACGAGCTTTATATTTGTTTGTGCCAACTTCATTTCTTTTTAGCGCATACACCCACCCCCCCCACCCCCACTGCACACTTGCCTTGGGGTAGCTGTGTTAGGGTCAAAGTGTTGTTCTCTCTCAATGACTCCATCTCGTCGTCCATAGATTTCATCCACTTGTCAGCATTGAGGGAACTCCTTGCCTCTTTAAATGTCTGTGGGACACCACACGCCAGTCTATAACAGTAGTCAATGTTAGTGAACACTTGGTCATCGTCAATAGCACTAGTCACATAACCATTAAAGTAACTGGGCTTCTTTTTGGTTCTAGTTGATCGTCTCACATTGTCTGCACTGCTTGGCTGTGTCACACGGTCAGATACGGGGCTGCCCATTTCCAAGGTGTACAAAGGTGTACAAGACAGTGGTGAGACCAGCGATGATGTATGGACTAGAAACTGTAGAAGAAGAAGAAGAAGAAGAAGAAGAAGAAGAAGAAGAAGAAGAAGAAGAAGAAGAAGGGGAAGAAGAAGAAGAAGAAGAAGAAGAAGAAGAAGAAGTAAGAAAGAGAGGTTGGGGGGGAAGCAAACCTTCTCCACGGCTCTAAACTCGTTCGTCGCCGCTACTCGGGGAACACCGGATGGCTTTCTCCCTCCGCTTCCTTACATTTTATGTCCGCTAGATGGCGGCATCCGACTGTGCACAGCGCTTGGAGCTCCAGCAGGTGATCTGGCTGCTGTGTATGAGAGGAATAAACGAGTGGGGCCGTGAGTGCAATAAATCCCCCTCCACTTCTTACATGGATGTTATCACCCTGTTACTGTATTTTAACGATACCGCTGTTTTTTCGACCTCAATGTTAAGCCGATTTTTAAACATTAAAAAACCAGATTGCTCGATTCAGTGACACCGAGGCCGTGAGTGGAGGACTTATGGAATCGACTCCTCCGCTTATTCATATATGTGATGTCTGGTGCTCCCGGAGCTTCACGCCGACGTCACAGGGATCCGTGTCCGAAGAAGGTGCACCTTGGCCGGTCTGCGGGGTCCTGTTGACTGGGAAGTTGAGACTGGCCCTTGGAAATAAAACGGAAAATAATTGAGAGCATATTTCTCAGTTAACAACGCCCCCACTTGCTCTCATATTATTGGTATCTTTGCCCATTTACATCAAAATAAAATACTCATGACCCAAACAACAACTTTGAAAAATTCAACAACTTAAACTGTGATGCAGGCTTTGTCATAACATGTGCCGGCATCTCTTGTGTTGGAAAATACTGTAGGACTACCTTTCCACATATTTTCTTTGTGACATCTTAACACACTCTTCTGACTGACATATTTTCTGGGTATTGATTTTGATCACTTTGCCCATGTCCTTCATTTTAAATCTAGCTGTAAGCATGATTTTCACCTCTTTCATTACTTCCTCATCACTCGCAGCTATGATTAAATCATCTACCCATATTATGATGATGAATTTGTTATTTTGGTTTTCTTTGACATAGACACAATGATCTGCTTCATTCTGAATAAAGTCATTGTCAATCAAGTAAGAATGGAGCATCAGATTCCAATGACGACCGGCTTGTTCAGGGACGTATAGTGACTTTTTAAGTTTACACACCAGCTTCTGTTTTTTATTTGTCACTTCATACCCTTCTGGTTGTTCTACACAGAGCTCACAATCTATGGGTGCATGAAGATAGGCTGTCTTTACATCCATTTGGTGTAAGAACAAATTTTCCGGAACTGATTTCTGCATAAACACCCTCACACTTGTCATATTTGCTGTTGGAGAAAATGTTTCCTCGAAATCCGTGCCATACTTTTGACTGTAGCCCTTAGCAACATACCGAGCTTTATATTTGTTTGTGCCATCTTCATTTCTTTTTAGCGCTTACGCCCCCCACCCCCCACCCCCACCCCCACTGCACACTTGCCTTGGGGTAGCTGTGTTAGGGTAAAAGTGTTCTTCTCTCTCAATGACTCCATCTCTTCGTCCATAGATTTCATCCACTTGTCAGCATTAAGTGAACTCCTTGCCTCTTTAAATGTCTGTGGGACACCACACGCCAGTCTATAACAGCAGTCAATGTTAGTGAACACTTGGTCATCGTCAATAGCACTAGTCACATAACTATTAAAGTAACTGGGCTTCTTTTTGGTTCTAGTTGATCGTTTCACATTGTCTGCACTGCTTGGCTTTGTCACACGGTCAGATACGGGGTTGCCCATTACCAAGGTGTACAAAGGTGTACAAGACAGTGGTGAGACCAGCGATGATGTATGGACTAGAAACTGTTACAATGACCAAAAGACAGCAGACAGAACTAGAGGTTGCAGATATGAAGATGTTGAGGTTCTCTTACGGAGTGACCAGGATTGATAGGATCAGGAATGAGTATCAGAGGAACAGCACATGTTCGATGTTTTGGAGAGAAGGTCAGAGAAGCCAGACTGAGATGGTTCGGTCATGTACAGAGGAGGGATAGAGAATATATTGGTAGACGGATGCTGGAATTGGAGCTGCAAGGCAAGAGGTCTCGAGGAAGACCAGAGAGAGGATTTATGGACGTGGTGAGAGAGGATATGAAGGTAGTTGGTGTGAGAGAGGAGGATACGGAGAATAGGGTTAGATGGAGAAAGTTGACTCGCTGTGGCCACACCTGATTAGATGGAGAAAGTTGACTCGCTGTGGCCACACCTGACGGGAAAAGACAAGAAGAAGAAGAAGAAGAAGAAGAAGAAGAAGAAGAAGAAGAAGAAGAAGAAGAAGAAGAAGAAGAAGAAGAAGAAGAAGAAGAAGTAAGAAAGAGAGGTTGGGGGGGAAGCAAACCTTCTCCACGGCTCTAAACTCGTTCGTCGCCGCTACTCGGGGAACACCGGATGGCTTTCTCCCTCCGCTTCCTTACATTTTATGTCCGCTAGATGGCGGCATCCGACTGTGCACAGCGCTTGGAGCTCCAGCAGGTGATCTGGCCGCTGTGTATGAGAGGAATAAACGAGTGGGGCCGTGAGTGCAATAAATCCCCCTCCACTTCTTACATGGATGTTATCACCCTGTTACTGTATTTTAACGATACCGCTGTGTTTTCCACCTCAATGTTAAGCCGATTTTTAAACATTAAAAACCAAATTGCTCGATTCAGTGACACCGAGGCCGTGAGTGGAGGACTTATGGAGTTGACTCCTTCGCTTATTCATATGTGCATGTCTGGTGCTCCCGGAGCTTCACGCCGACGTCACGGGGATCCGTGTCCGAAGAAGGTGCACCTTGGCCGGTCTGCGGGGTCCTGTTGACCGGAAGCTGAGACTGGCCCTTGGAAATAAAACGGAAAATAATTGAGAGCATATTTCTCAGTTAACAACGCCCCCACTTGCTCTCATATTATTGGTATCTTTGCCCATTTACATCAAAATAAAATACTCATGACCCAAACAACAAACAACAACTTTGAAAAATTCAACAACTTAAACTGTGATGCAGGCTTTGTCATAACATGTGCCGGCATCTCTTGTGTTGGACAATACTGTAGGGCTACCTTTCCACATATTTTCTTTGTGACATCTTAACACACTCTTCTGACTGACATATTTTCTGGGTATTGATTTTGATCACTTTGCCCATGTCCTTCATTTTAAATCTAGCTGTAAGCATGATTTTCACCTCTTTCATTACTTCCTCATCACTCGCAGCTATGATTAAATCATCTACCCATATTATGATGATGACCTTGTCATTTTGGTTTTCTTTGACATAAACACAATGATCTGCTTCATTCTGAATAAAGTCATTGTCAATCAAGTAAGAATGGAGCATCAGATCCCAATGACGACCGGCTTGTTCAGGGACGTATAGTGACTTTTTAAGTTTACACACCAGCTTCTGTTTTTTATTTGTCACTTCATACCCTTCTGGTTGTTCTACACAGAGCTCACAATCTATGGGTGCATGAAGATAGGCTGTCTTTACATCCATTTGGTGTAAGAACAAATTTTCCGGAACTGATTTCTGCATAAACACCCTCACACTTGTCATATTTGCTGTTGGAGAAAATGTTTCCTCGAAATCCGTGCCATACTTTTGACTGTAGCCCTTAGCAACATACCGAGCTTTATATTTGTTTGTGCCATCTTCATTTCTTTTTAGCGCATACGCCCCCCACCCCCCACCCCCACCCCCACTGCACACTTGCCTTGGGGTAGCTGTGTTAGGGTAAAAGTGTTCTTCTCTCTCAATGACTCCATCTCTTCGTCCATAGATTTCATCCACTTGTCAGCATTGAGGGAACTCCTTGCCTCTTTAAATGTCTAACTGATCATCATCATCATCATCATCATCATCATCATCATCATCATCATCATCATCATCATCATTATCATCATCATCCTGGTCTGAGCTCATCTCTGTCTGGGTTTGTTGCTCTGGAGATGGGTTCGACACAAATTTTAGCAGTCTGTTTTAGTACTCTTTCACTATTTGGATAATATACAAAATAAGCTGGACTATTTTTGTCATATCCAATGAAAACTCCCTTCTCACCTCTTGAGTCAAGTTTCTTTTTGTTGTGCTTGTATGCATAGCACACAGCACCAAACTTTTGCATTTGTGACACATTTGGTTTCTTTCCCGTCAAGCCGAAACGCCCCCCCCCCCCACCACCACCACCCCCCACACATTAGCTCCTCCATTCATTCACATGTACACGCCGGCTGCTCCGGGAGCTCCACGCCGACGTTTCGGTGATCGATGTCCGCAGAAGGTGCACCATTGCCGGCCTGCGGTATCCTGTAGACCCCCCCCCTCCATACACACATGCAATACGCCTTGAAACGCATCGCCCGCACCGACGCGGGGAATCCTTTACCCTACTTCCACAGCAACGGCGAGAATCACATTGCGTCGGCCGCCGTGAGGAAGAGGGGGGGGGGGGCGGGGGGGCATTAAGGGGGGGGGAGAGAGAGACATGGAGATTTTCTCAGCCTCTCATTCTTTTTTTTTTTTTTTTTAATTGAACATAAATAGTACACACAAATATACAAATGTACAAATAAACATGGCAAGGTAGAACTGAATGTCAATGAAACAACCAGGCATGAGGAAGCAAAGGACATAAGGACTGTTGAGATAGGTGATCTCATTAGTTTTATTTGAGTTTACATTCTAGTATACATATGTTTTATTTGTATCTACTCTCAGGAAATGTATGGCACTTTATGACAAGGTTTGGGACTTGTTTTAGTTTTTCGCGACTGTTCAGCTAACTTGACGTTAACTTCTACGTCAGTGTTCTTTTTTTGGTATAGCGGTGCTGGCGGGAATTTTTCCCTCACTCTGTACTGTACATGTCCCATGGCTAACCGATGTTGATTCCCGGAGCTGTGAAGAAGAAAATAAAAGACGATTCAAACAAGGCAAACTTGTGAATTCCTTCCGAAACATGGAAAACGAAGAAGCTGCAAACTTAAACGCAACAGGTTATGGGCCCAGGCAACGAACAAAAGGAGGAAGATGGCAACGTTTGGTTTTCGATGGAGACGAAAACAACTACGAGCTTTGGGAAGTAAAGTTTCTGGGACACATGCGACTCGAAGGTTTGAAAGAGACAATACTTTCAACTGTTGAGCCCGACCCAGATAAAAATGCAGAATGCTACGCTGAGCTTATCCAGTTCCTCGATGATAAAAGTCTATCATTGGTAATGAGGGAAGCCGCAGATGACGGTCGAAAAGCTTTGAAAATATTACGGGATCATTACGCCAGCCAGGGTAAGCCCAGAATTATTTCCCTGTACAGCGAACTATGCTCACTCAAGAAGGAACCCGACGAAACAATAACAGATTACATGATCAGAGCAGAAAAGGCAGTCACCGCTCTGAGAAACACAAAACAGGTGATAAGTGATGAGCTGATGATCGCTATGGTTATGAAAGGGCTTCCAGAACCGTACAAGCCCTTCGTCATTCACGTAACTCAGAGCAGTGAAGAAATGACGTTTATTCAGTTCAAGAGTAAACTAAGAAGTTATGAAGAGACTGAAAAGTTTGACAGCAAAACCAAATCAGACAATGTCATGAAAGTGGACATGTCAACGGTGATCTGCTATGGATGTGGAAACCGTGGCCATATGGCAAAAGCTTGTCACCAAAAATCAGGGCCAAAATGGTGCAGCTATCACAGAAGCACAACCCACACCGATGAGACATGCAGAAGAAAATCCAAGCCCAAAGAAGACTCGGTCAAACAAAACACAGACATCCAAGACAAAGATAAGGAAGATGAGCAAACTTTTGTATTCAAGGTCAGTCAAAAAGTCCCTCCGGAAAATATCAGAAAAAATGGACTGATGGTAGACTGTGGCGCTACATCACACATCATAACACAAGAAGACAAATTCATAAGATTTGATGAGTTTTTCAACCCAAACAAACATTACATGGAGCTAGCAGACGGGACCAGAAGAAACAAAGTGGCACTAAAAAGAGGTGATGCAGAAGTGTTACTCCAGGACATTGAAGGAAAACCTGTCCTGGTAACCTTAAGGGGAGCCTTATTCATCCCATCATATCCTCAGGACTTCATATCGGTGAAGGCAGCCACAGCTGATGGAGCCAGCGTGATATTCAAAGAAGGAGAGAACAGACTCATAACCAAAGAAGGAACAATTTTCAGCATTGAGGAATGTGACAGACTCTACTACATAAGAACGGTAAATTATCAACAACTTTATGATGATACAGTAAATGACATGATGTCCAGAGATAGAGTAAACTTAACTTGTGATGTCAAAACATGGCATGAGATTATGGGACACTGCAATGTAAAAGATGTATTAAAATGACCAAACTTAGTCGAGGGTATGAAGATTACAGGTCAGACCAAGGTAGACTGTAACGTAGACTGTAACGTATGCACGGAGGGAAAATTCACAAATAGCAGAAACAGGCAAGCTGATGCAAAAGCTGATGCACCCCTAAAAATGGTACACACTGACTTATCAGGCCCGATTGAACCAGCTGGTCAAGAAGGGCATAAGTATGTCATTTCATTCACAGATGATTATTCAGGGGCAGTATTTGTATATTTTCTCAAATACAAGAGTGAAGCTACATTAGCAACAGAGAAGTTCCTTGCTGACAGCGCAGCGTATGGTCGTGTCAAATGTATCAGGTCAGACAACGGGACTGAATACACAGGAAATGCTTTTCAATCTCTTCTAAGGGAGAAAGGCATAAGACATGAAACATCATCCCCATACTCTCCCCATCAAAATGGGACAGCAGAAAGACAATGGAGGACCCTTTTTGAAATGGCAAGGTGTATGCTAATAGCAAAAGGATTACCAAAGGTTTTGTGGCCTTATGCTGTCCAGACCGCTGCCCATATTCGAAATAGATGTTACAATGACAGACACAAAAATACCCCATACTTCATGTTAACAGGGAGAAAGCCAAATCTTTCAAAAATGTGGATATTCGGAACTGAGTGTTATGCATACAAACATGACACTAAGAAATTGGATCCCAGATGTGAAAGAGGAATATTTGTGGGATACAGTAAGAAAAGCCCTTCATACCTGGTCTATAATCCACTTACAGAAAAAGTGTCAAAACAGAGACTGGTGAAATTGATCAAAAAGGGAAGAATTGAACAACAAACACAAACTGATGATTATGAGACAGAAATCCAGGGATATGAAGACACAGAATCTACAGATGAAACCAGTATAGATGTGTCACAAAGTGAAAATAAAACAGACAACCATATACAAAATGAGGATGAGAGTACTAACGCAGATGTGTCACATGACGAAGAAACAGCAGAAAACGTCCAAAATGAAAAAGAGACGAGGTCAGACATAAAACCCAGATATAATCAAACCAGTCGCTATCCTAGACGAAAAAGGGTCGTTCCAAGGTATTTAGAGGATTATCAGACAGACTATATTAACAATGATAAAAATCATACAACTATTGATTACTGTTACAGGACTGTGTGCGGAGTCCCACAGAATTATAGTGAAGCACTGAAGTCACCACTGGCACCCGGGTGGAATTGTGCCATGAGGGAAGAGATTGACTCGCTTAAACAGAATGACACATTTGAACTGACAACTTTACCTGAAGGGAGAAAAGTAATTGGAGGAAAATGGGTATTTGCCCTTAAAGAAAATGCTGAAGGAGGACAAATATTTAAGGCGAGATATGTAGCGAAGGGTTACAATCAAACAGAAGGCATAGACTACTATGAAACTTTTGCACCGACAGCTAACATTACATCAGTGCGGGCACTAATGCAGATAGCTGTACAAAATAACCTCATTGTCCATCAAATGGATGTTAAGACGGCATATTTACATGCTCCTATACATGAGGAGATTTTCTTGGAACAACCAGAAGGGTTTGAAATGATGTCAGAAACAGGAGAGAAACTAGTGTATAGATTAAAGAAATCTCTTTATGGCCTGAAACAATCAGGAAGAAACTGGTATGAACTCCTTAATGACCATTTAGAACAGGACAACTTTGTGAGAAATCTCTCTGACCACTGTGTGTACAGAAAACAGACGGAAAATGGTGACACAATCATTGTAATAATTTGGGTAGATGATTTAATTATTGCCGCAAGCAGCAATGATGCACTCAGCACATTTAAACAGAACATGAAATTCAAGTTCAACATGAAAGACCTGGGGAAACTATCATATTTTTTGGGCATACAATTTGAACAAAAGGGGGATGAAATCAAAATGAACCAGACAAAGTACATCCTAAAAATGCTAGAGAGATTTGGAATGTCAGAATGTAAAGCAAGATCTACTCCAAGTGAGCAAAAATTAGAGGGCATCCCTGTAGCTGATGAAAATGAGCAAAGTGAACCTGTCGACCCCAAAGAATATCGTGAGATTGTAGGCAGTCTTATTTATGCCATGACTTGCACCAGACCTGATATCAGCTGGATAGTGAGCAAACTATCACAGAATCTGGCAATGCCAAAAGTAGAAAACTTAGTAGCTGCAAAACATGTTCTGAGGTATTTGAAGGGGACAGCTGATTATGAACTAAGTTTCAAGACAAATAAGGAGGATTTGAACCTGATAGCTTACAGTGATTCAGACTGGGCATCATCTGTAGAAGACAGACGTAGCACTACAGGCTACTGTTTCAGTTTAACAAAACAAGGCCCAGCCATTGCATGGAAGTCAAGGAAACAGCCCACAGTGGCCCTGTCAACATGTGAGGCTGAATACATCGGCCGAGCCACCACCGCACAAGAAAACATGTACCTGTCTCAACTGTTAAACGGTATGGACAACAAAATGTACAGTTGCACAACAATCTACGGAGACAATCAGGGGGCCATCGCACTGAGTAAGAATCCTGTAAACAGACAAAGGTCAAAACACATTGATGTAAAATATCATTTCATTCGTGAAGCACTCAGTGAGGGCTAAATAAATCTTATCTATTGTCCATCAGAGGACATGTTGGCAGACATCTCGACAAAACTCATGACAAAGGTAAAAATAGAAAAATTCAAAAAGTGGTTCTTTGGAAATTAAAATGTCCAAAGTTTTTTTTTGGATGTTGAGATCAAGAGGGGGTGTTGAGATAGGTGATCTCATTAGTTTTATTTGAGTTTACATTCTAGTATACATATGTTGTATTTGTATCTACTCTCAGGAAATGCATGGCACTTTATGACAAGGTTTGGGACTTGTTTTAGTTTTTCGCGACTGTTCAGCTAACTTGACGTTAACTTCTACGTCAGTGTTTTTTTTTTGGTATAGCGGTGCTGGCGGGAATTTTTCCCTCACTCTGTACTGTACATGTCCCATGGCTAACCGATGTTGATTCCCGGAGCTGTGAAGAAGAAAATAAAAGACGATTCAAACAAGGCAAACTTGTGAATTCCTTCCGAAACATGGAAAACGAAGAAGCTGCGAACTTAAACGCAACAGTTTGGTTGTGGATGCGTTTCGGCTAATGCTATTAGCACAGCTATGATGAGTTAAGGTGTGTTTGTGTGTGTGTGTGTGTGTGTGTGTCTGTGTGTGTGTGTGTGTGCGTGTGTGTGAGTGTGAATTTGTTTAGGTGGGGGGGGGTCGCGGACAGGGAGTACCGGGGCCTCGAGCGGATGAGCTGAGGAGCGGAGGAGGGCAGAAGCCTGGCCCGTGATTCGCTTATGTCCAGCGGTTCGGGAATTCCAGGGCCCAAAGCGGAGGAGCGATGGAGCTGAGAAGCGGAGGAGCGGAGGTAATGTTTCTCCTCTCAGAGGCGGGGAAGTTTGGGGGCAGAAGAACCCCTTAGACTGGCTAATGTGAGCATACTCCGGACATAGATCCCCCGGACGTATGATTGGAGCTCTCGGACCATTGGGCACACACATGTGAATGAGTGGATGAGCTAATGTTTGTTTGGTTGTGGATGCGTTTCGGCTAATGCTATTAGCACAGCTATGATGAGTTAAGGTGTGTGTGTATGTGTGTGTGTGTGTGTGTGTGTGTGTTTGTGTGTTTTTGTGTGTGTGTGAGTGTGTTTGTGTGTGTATGTGTGAGAGTTTGTTTAGGTGGGGGGGGGGAGTACCAGAGCCCATACAGGAGGAGCGGTGGAGCTGAGAAGCGGAGGTAATTTTTCTCCTCTCAGAGGCGGGGAAGCTTGGGGGCAGAAGAACCCCTTAGACCGGCCAATGTGAGCCTTCTCCGGACATAGATCACCCGGACGTATGACTGGAGCTCCCGTACCTCTAGGCACACACATATGTGAATGAGTGGATGAGCTAATGTTTGTTTTGTTGTGGATACGTTTTGGCCAATGCTATTAGCACAGCTATGATGAGTTCAGGTGTGTGTGTGTGTGTGTGTGTGTGTGTGTGTGTGTGTGTGTGTGTGTGTGTGTGTGTGTGTGTGTGTGTGTGTGTGTGTGTGTGTGTGTGTGCGTGTGTTTATCTGTGTGTGAGAGTTTGTTTTTGTGGGTGGGGGGGGGGGGGTGTTCCCGCGGACAGGGAGTACCAGGGCCTGGAGCGGATGAGGTGAGGAGCGGAGGAGGGCAGAAGCCCGGACCGTGATTCGCTTATGTCCAGCGGTTCGGGAGTTCCAGGGCCCAAAGCGGAGAAGCGGAGGACAGCAAAAGCCCTGTCCGCAATTCACCTGAGTCTGGCGGATCGGTAGTACCTGGTTCCGCAGCGGAGGAGCGGAGGAGCGGAGGAGCGGAGGAGCGGAGGAGCGGAGGAGCGGAGCAAAGCGGAAGACCGTCTTAATAACAAGGAAATTACAGATGAGGCTATAATTTCCACAGAAATCTTTAAATTCTATCGCCACCTATACACTTCGACATTGTCAAAAAGCGATTGTGACTCCTTTCCAACAAATATTCCTCAACATATCCCAAAAATAAACAACAACAAACAATATATGTTTGTTTTGTATATGTTTATATATAATCAACAAAAAATATACAGTTTGATATCTGAGATTCCTTGTGAGTCGCCAACTTAATTACATGTTGTACTCCCCTTGCAATCTTTTTTTCGTTTTAATTTTTTATTAGTCTATCTATTGATTTAATTATTTCATTTTAATTTCTTTTTTTGTCTAGCATTGTAAATTTCTCACAAACCGTTAACACTATTAACTTCTGATTCCATACAGAACGAATGTCCTTATGTCCTTTGCTTCCTCATGCCTGGTTGTTTCATTCACATTCAGTTCTACCTTGCCATGTTTATTTGTACATTTGTATAGTTGTGTGTACTATTTATTGAACATAAATAGTACACACAACTATAAACTGAATAAACGTCATTTCTTCACTGCTCTGAGTTACGTGAATGACGAAGGGCTTGTACGGTTCTGGAAGCCCTTTCATAACCATAGCGATCATCAGCTCATCACTTATCACCTGTTTTGTGTTTCTCAGAGCGGTGACTGCCTTTTCTGCTCTGATCATGTAATCTGTTATTGTTTCGTCGGGTTCCTTCTTGAGTGAGCATAGTTCGCTGTACAGGGAAATAATTCTGGGCTTACCCTGGCTGGCGTAATGATCCCGTAATATTTTCAAAGCTTTTCGACCGTCATCTGCGGCTTCCCTCATTACCAATGATAGACTTTTATCATCGAGGAACTGGATAAGCTCAGCGTAGCATTCTGCATTTTTATCTGGGTCGGGCTCAACAGTTGAAAGTATTGTCTCTTTCAAACCTTCGAGTCGCATGTGTCCCAGAAACTTTACTTCCCAAAGCTCGTAGTTGTTTTCGTCTCCATCGAAAACCAAACGTTGCCATCTTCCTCCTTTTGTTCGTTGCCTGGGCCCATAACCTGTTGCGTTTAAGTTTGCAGCTTCTTCGTTTTCCATGTTTCGGAAGGAATTCACAAGTTTGCCTTGTTTGAATCGTCTTTTATTTTCTTCTTCACAGCTCCGGGAATCAACATCGGTTAGCCATGGGACATGTACAGTACAGAGTGAGGGAAAAATTCCCGCCAGCACCGCTATACCAAAAAAAGAACACTGACGTAGAAGTTAACGTCAAGTTAGCTGAACAGTCGCGAAAAACTAAAACAAGTCCCAAACCTTGTCATAAAGTGCCATACATTTCCTGAGAGTAGATACAAATAAAACATATGTATACTAGAATGTAAACTCAAATAAAACTAATGAGATCACCTATCTCAACAGTCCTTATGTCCTTTGCTTCCTCATGCCTGGTTGTTTCATTGACATTCAGTTCTACCTTGCCATGTTTATTTGTACATTTGTATATTTGTGTGTACTATTTATGTTCAATTAAAAAAAAAAAAAAAAAGAATGAGAGGCTGAGAAAATCTCCATGTCTCTCTCTCCCCCCCCCTTAATGCCGCCCCCCCCCCCCTTCCTCACGGCGGCCGACGCAACGCGATTCTCGCCGTTGTTGTGGAAGTAGGGAAAAGGATTCCCCGCGTCGGTGCGAGCGATGCGTTTCAAGGCGTATTGCATGTGTGTATGGGGGGGGGGGTCTACAGGACACCGCAGACCGGCAATGGTGCACCTTCTCCGGACATCGATCACCGAAACGTCGGCGTGGAGCTCCCGGAGCAGCCGGCGTGTACATGTGAATGAATGGAGGAGCTAATGTGTGTGGGGTGGTGGTGGTGGTGGTGTGGGGGGGGGGGGGGGGGGGGGGGGGCGTTTCGGCTAATGCTATCAGCACAGCTATGATTATCCCCAGAACGTTGAGAACGAGCTCCCGGAACTCCAGACATGCGTATATAAAAGAGTGGAATTAAGGTGTGTGTGAGTGTGTGTGTGTGTGTGTGTGTGTGTGTGTGTGTGTGTGTGTGTGTGTGTGTGTGTGTGTGTGTGTGTGTGTGTGTATGTGTGGGACAGAAATAATGTCGGGGACAGAAATTGTTATTAGCCTGCTGGCAGATGACACAACCTTAGTTTTGAAAAATGAACATCAAGTCCCAATAAGCGTTGAAAAAATTAAAACATTCTACAAGGCTTCAGGATTGTCATTAAACTTAAAGAAATGCAAACTTCTTGAGCTGCATGACTCACCACTAAAGGAAATCAGCAATGTTCCTATCAAATCAGAAATAAAATACTTGAGCATTTTCCTATCTAAGGACCAAAAGTTAAATCAGTCCAGGAACATTGAATCTAAACTGAATCAAAGTAAAGCTAAATTGAATATATGGCTCCAAAGAGATTTATCAATATTAGGCCCGATATATTTGACTAAAATGGAATGTTTATCCAGATGTATATACCCAGTGTATTCCAATGCTGCTCCAAATCAACTCATAAAATCTATTAACCAAATAAATTTCAACTTTATCTGGAGGAACAAACCACACCATCTAAAAAAATCACATATGGGGAAAGAAACAAGTGACGGAGGGCTGAAAGTGATAGAGTTGGACTGCCTGAATGGGACATTGAAGGTGAACTGGTTGAAATCCTGGATCAAACATCATCATTCTTTCTGGTATTGTACTCCAAACTACTTATTCAACATAGTCGGCAGCCTAAGTCTTCTACTTATCTCTGACTTGGATATCAACAAGATTCCTGTCCAATTTTCAGAGTTCCATAAACAAATACTATTATACTGGAAAATGATATATGTACACAATTTCTCACCACACAGTACAATAATTTGGAACAATAGATATGTACTGCATGGCAACAAACCTCTGTTTTACAAGGAATGCTTTGAGAAAGGTATATGGTCAATAATTGACTTGATGGATGACAATGGCAGTCGTCTAGACTATGAACAGTTCTGTACTACACACAGATTTAAGCCTCCCATATTAGAGTTGATAAAGTTACGAAACGCACTGCCTCGACAATTTGTATTCCTGACCAAAAATATAATGACGCACCAAACCGTACAACCACAGTTACCCCGACTATCACTCCAGGGAATCTCAATTCTGGACAGAAAGTGCACCAACTCCTTTATTAGGACATGTTTCACAGGAAACTTATTCCCTGGACGTCAAAACAAAAATAATATTTGAAATAAATTTGATAAGGAATCGATTGCCACGCTGCGAACTATGTATCTGACTCTACCCATACCCCCCAAGGCACAAAGAAACCCACTTCTAAATTATGAATGACATCTACCCATCTAAGGAATTATTGAGGGTACGCTTTACTTTTGAAGATAATATTTGTACATTTTGTGAAGACAACATTGAAACCACTGACCATATATTTTTTCTCATTCTCATTCCATCATCACCAGTTTCCCTCTCAAAAGATGATATCACATTTGGTTTACTTATAAGCAACATAACAGATGAACTCCGTGTCAATGTTCTTTTAGGCCTGGCCAAGTTCTTCATTCACAAAAACAGAATGCAAAAATGCTCCCCAAATTTGAATTTCTTCATAAACGATTTTGAATTATAAAAAAAAATCCTTAAAACTTATGGAAAAATCCAAAAACTAAAAAATATACAGTTACCCATGTCTGAGATTCCTTTTTTTTGAAAAAAAAAAAAAAAAAAAAAAAAAAAAAAACTTAATTACATGTTATATTCCCCTTGCAATTTTTTTTTCGTTTTAATTTTTTATTTGTCTATCTATTGATTTAATTATTTCCTTTTAATTTCTTTTTTTGTCTAGCACTGTAAATTTCTCACAAACCGTTAACACTATTAACTTCTGATTACATACAGAACAAATGTCCTTATGTCCGTTGCTTCCTCATCCCTGGTTGTTTCATTGACATTCAGTTCTACCTTGCCAAGTTTATTTGTACATTTGTATATTTGTATATTTGTGTGTACTATTTATGTTCAATTAAAAACAGTTTGATGTCTGAGATTCCTTGTGAACGGCCAACTTAATTACATGTTATATTCCCCTTACAATTTTTTTTTTTAGTTTTTAATTTTATTTTTCTATCTATTTATTTAATTATTTCCTTTTAATTTTCTTTTTTGTCTAGCATTAAAAAATTCTCGCGAACCGTTAACACTATTAACTTCTGATTACATACAGAACGAATGCCCTTATGTCTCCCGTCCCCCCCGCTTTTTCCGTACGGTGGCAGACACTGAGATCAAAAGCAAATGGGTGTCATTGTAATGCAGTAACAGGGTGATAACAGCCGTGTTTGAAGTGTGTAGGGGCTTATAGGAGAGCAGAAGCACGTCACGCTATTCGCCTGAGTTCGGAGGATCGGGGGCACCAGGGCCCATAGCGGAGGAGCAGAGGAGTTGAGAAGCGGAGGAGCGGAGTTATGTTTCTCTTCTCAAAGGCGGGGAAGCTTGGGGGCAGCAGGACCCCTTAGACTGGCCAATGTGAGCCTTCTCCGGACATAGATCACCCGGACGTATGACTGGAGCTCCCGTACCTCTGGGCACACACATATGTGAATGAGTGGATGAGCTAATGTTTGTTTTGTTGTGGATACGTTTCGGCCAATGCTATTAGCACAGCTATGATGAGTTCAGGTGTGTGTGTGTGTGTGTGTGTGTGTGTGTGTGTGTGTGTGTGTATGGGTGTGTGTCTGTGTGTGTGTGTGTGTGTGTGTGTGTGTGTGTGTGTGTGTGTGAGAGTTTGTTTTGGTGGGTGGGGGGGGGTTCCCGCGTACTGGGAGTACCAGGGCCTGGAGCGGATGAGGTGAGGAGCGGAGGAGGGCAGAAGCCCGGACCGTGATTCGCTTATGTCCAGCGGTTCGGGAGTTCCAGGGCCCAAAGCGGAGGAGCGGAGGACAGCAAAAGCCCTGTCCGCAATTCACCTGAGTCTGGCGGATCGGTAGTACCTGGTTCCGCAGCGGAGGAGCGGAGGACTTGAGAAGCGGAGGAGCGGAGGAGCGGAGATGTTTCTCTTCTCAGAGGCGGCAAGGGGGGGGGAGCAGGACCCCTTACCCGTATCCCCCGGACGGTTGAGTGGAGCTCCCGGACTTCCGGGCACGCACATGCGAATGACTGGATGACAGGGAGTGCCAGGGCCTGGAGCGGATGAGCAGAGGAGAGGCGCAGAGCAGAAGCCCGGCCCGGTTCGGGATTTCCAGGGTCCAAAGCGGTGGAGCAAAGAAGCGGAGGGGGGGAGGAGAGCAGAAGAGCAGAAGACTGGCCCGGAATTCACCGAAGTCCCGCATATCGGGAGTTCAAGGGCCCGGAGCGGAAGAGAGGAGGAGCGGAGGAGCGGAGGAGCGGGGGAGCGGAGGAGCGGAGGAGCGGAGGAGCGGAGGAGCGGAGGAGCGGAGGAGCGGAGGAGAGCGGAAGCCCGGCCAACAATTCGCCTGAGTCCCGCGGAGAGGGGGTACCAGGGCCTGGAGCCTGATTCGCTTATGTCCAGCAGTTCAGGAGTACCAGGGTCAGGAGCGGAGGAGCGGAGGAGCGGATGAGCAGAAGAACGTTTAAGCGGTGGAGCGGATGAGCGGAGGAGAGTGGAATCCGGCCGACATCTCGCCTGAGTCCCGCGGAAAGGGAGTCCCAGGGCCTGGAGCCTGATTCGCTTGTGGCAAGCAGTTCAGGAGAACCGGGCCCAGAGCGGAGGAGCGGAGGAGCGGAGGAGCGGAGGAGCGGAGGAGCGGAGGAGCGGAGGAGAGCGGAAGCCCGGCCAACAATTCGCCTAAGTCCCGCGGAGAGGGAGTACCAGGGCCTGGAGCCTGATTCGCTATGTCCAGCAGTTCAGGAGTACCAGGGCCGGAGCGGAGGAGCGGAGGAGCGGAGGAGCGGAGGAGCGGATGAGCTGAGGAGAGCGGAAGCCCGGCCGGCAATTCGCCTTAGTCCCGCGGAGAGGGAGTACCAGGTCCTGGAGCCTGATTCGCTTATGTCCAGCAGTTCAGGAGTACCAGGGCCAGGAGCGGAGGAGCGGAGGAGCGGATGAGCAAAATAACGTTTAAGCGGATGAGCGGATGAGCGGATGAGCGGATGAGCTGAGGAGAGCGGAAGCCCGGCCGGCAATTCGCCTGAGTCCCACGGAGAAGGAGTACCAGGGCCTAGAACCTGAGTCGCTTATGTCTAGCAGTTCAGGAGTACCAGGGCCAGGAGCGGAGGAGCGGAGGAGCGCAGGAGCGGATGAGCGGATGAGCGGATGAGCGGATGAGCGGATGAGCGGAGGAGCGGAGGAGAGCGGAAGGCCGGCCCACATTTCCCCTATGTCCCGCGGATTGGGAGTACCAGGGCTTGGAGCCTGATACACTTATGTCAAGCGGTCCGGAGTACCAGGGCCCGGAGCGGGGGAGCGGAAGAGCGGAGGAGCGGAGGAGAGCGGTAGCCCGGCTAACAATTCGCCTAAGTCCCGCGGAGAGGGAGTAACAGGACCTGGAGCCTGATTCGCTTATGTCTAGCAGTTCAGGAGTACCAGGGCCCGAAGCGGACGAGCGGCGGAGCGGATGAGAGGAGAAGCGGAGGAGAGCGGAAGCCCGGCCGACAATTCGCCTAAGTCCCGCGGAAAGGGAGTATCAGGGCCTGGAGCCTGATTCGCTTATGGCAAGCAGTTCAGGAGTACCAGGGCCCAGAGCGGAGGAGCGGAGGAGCGGAGGAGCGGATGAGCGGATGAGCGGTGGAGCGGAGGTGAGCGGAAGCACGGCCGAATATTCGCCTAAGTCCCGCGGAAAGGGAGTACCAGGGCCTGGAGCCTGATTCGCTTATGTCTAGATGTTCAGGAGTACCAGGGCCCGGAGCGGAGGTGCGGAGGAGCGGATGAGAGGAGAAGCGGAGGAGAGCGGAAACCCGGCCGAAAATTCGCCTAAGTCCCGCGGAGAGGGAGTACCAGGGCCAGGAGCCTGATTCGCTTATGTCCAGCAGTTCAGGACTACCAGGGCCGGAACGGAGGAGCGGGGGAGCGGAGGACCGGAGGAGAGCGGAATCCGGCCGACAATTCGCCTGAGTCCCGCGGAAAGGGAGTACCAGGTCCAGAAGCGTGATTCAATGATGTCCAGCAGTTCAGGAGTACCAGGGCTGGAGCGGAGGAGCGGAGGAGCGGAGGAGCGGAGGAGCGGAGGAGCGGAGGAGCGGAGGAGAGTGGAGGCCCGGCCGGCAATTCGCCTGAGTCCCGCTTAGAGGGAGTACCAGGGCCTGAAGCGTGATTTAATGATGTTCAACAATTCAGGAGTACCAGGGCCAGGTGCGGAGGAGAGGACGAGCGGAGGGTTGGATAAGTGGAGGAGCGGAGGAGCGGAGGAGAGCGGAAGCCCGGCCCACTTTTTGCCTTAGTCCCGCGGATCTGGAGTACCAGGGCCTGGAGCCTGATTCGCTTATGGCAAGCAGTTCAGGAGTACCAGGGCCCGGAGCGGAGGTGCGGAGGAGTGGATGAGAGGAGAAGCGGAGGAGCGGAGGAGCGGAGGAGTGGAGGAGCGGAGAAGCGGAGGAGCGGAGGAGCGGAGGAGCGGAGGTGGGGAGGAGCCGAGGAGCGGAGGAGCGGAGGAGCGGAGGAGAGCGGAATCCTGCCGACAATTCGCCTGAGTCCCGCGGAAAGGGAGTACCAGGGCCTGAAGCGTGATTTAATGATGTTCAGCAATTCAGGAGTACCAGGGCCCAGAGCGGAGGAGCGGAGGAGCGGAGGAGCGGAGGAGCGGAGGAGCGGAGGAGCGGAGGAGCCGGAATGAGCGAAAGCCCGGCCGAATATTCGCCCAAGTCCCGCGGAAAGGGAGTACCAGGGCCTGGAGCCTGATTCGCTTATGTCCAGCAGTTCAGGAGTACCAGGGCCCGGAGCGGAGGTGCGGAGGAGTGGATGAGAGGAGAAGCGGAGGAGCGGAGGAGTGGAGGAGCGGAGAAGCGGAGGAGCGGAGGAGCGGAGGAGCGGAGGTGGGGAGGAGCCGAGGAGCGGAGGAGCGGAGGAGCGGAGGAGAGCGGAATCCTGCCGACAATTCGCCTGAGTCCCGCGGAAAGGGAGTACCAGGGCCTGAAGCGTGATTTAATGATGTTCAGCAATTCAGGAGTACCAGGGCCAGGTGCGGAGGAGCGGAGGAGCGGAGGGGCGGATGAGTGGATGAGCGGAGGAGTGGAGGAGAGCGGAAGCCCGGCCGGCAATTCGCCTGAGTCCCGCGGAGAGGGAGTACCAGGGCCTGGAGCCTGATTCGCTTATGTCCAGCAGTTCAGGAGTACCAGGGCCTGGAGCGGAGGATCGGAGGAGCGGAGGAGCGGATGAGCGGAGGAGCGGAGGAGCGGAGGAGCGGAGGAGAGCGGAAGCCCGGTCCACATTTCCCCTATGTCGCGCGGATTGTGAGTACCAGGGCTGGGAGCCTGATTCACTTATGTCAAGCGGTCCGGAGTACCAGGGCCCGGAGCGGATGAGCGGATGACCGGAGGAGCGGAAGAGCGGAGGAGAGCGGAAGCCCGGCCAAAAATTCGCCTAAGTCCCGCGGAGAGGGAGTACCAGGGCCTGGAACCTAATTCGCTTATGTCCAGCAGTTCAGGAGTACCAGGGCCAGAACGGAGGAGCGGAGGAGCGGATGAGAGGAGAAGCGGAGGAGAGCGGAAGCCCGGCCGGCAATTCGCCTGAGTCCCGCGGAGAGGGAGTACCAGGACCTGGAGACTGATTCGCTTATGTCTAGCAGTTCAGGAGTACCAGGGCCCGAAGCGGAGGAGCGGCGGAGCGGATGAGAGGAGAAGCGGAGGAGAGCGGAAGCCCGGCCGACAATTCGCCTAAGTCCCGCGGATTGGGAGTACCAGGGCCCGGAATGGGGGAGCGGAGGAGCAGATGAGCAGAAGAGCGGAGGAGCGGAGGAAAGGAGGAGCGGATGAGCGGCGGAGCGGAGGTGAGCAGAAGCCCGGCCGAAAATTCGCCTAAGTCCCGCGGAGAGGGAGTACCAAGGCCTGGTACCTGATTCGATTATGTCTAGCAGTTCAGGAGTACCAGGGCCCGGAGCGGAGGAGCGGATGAGCAGAAGAACGTTTAAGTGGTGGAGCGGAGGAGCGGAGGAGCGGAGGAGCGGAGGAGAGCGGAATCCGGCCGACAATTTGCCTGAGTCCCGCGGAAAGGGAGTACCAGGGCCTGGAGCCTGAATCGCTTATGTCCTGCGGTTCCGGAGTACCAGGGCCCACAGCGGAGGAGCGGAGGAGCGGAGGAGCGGATGAGCGGATGAGCTTCGGAGAGCGGAAGCCCGGTCGACAATTCGCCTGACTCCAGCGGAGAGGGAGTACCAGGGCCATAAACGTGATTTAATGATGTTCAGCAATGCAGGTGTACCAGGGCCAGGTGCGGAGGAGCGAAGGAGCGGAGGGGCGGATGAGTGGAGGACCGGATGAGCGGAGGAGCGGAGGTGAGCGGAAGCCCGGCCGACAATTCGCCTAAGTCCCGCGGAGAAGGAGTACCAGGGCCTTGAGCCTGATTCGCTTATGTCCAGCAGTTCAGGAGTACCAGGGCCGGAACGGAGGAGCGGAGGAGCGGAGGAGCGGAGGACCGGAGGACCGGAGGAGAGCGGAATCCGGCCGACAATTCGCCTGAGTCCCGCGGAAAGGGAGTACCAGGACCAGAAGCGTGATTTAATGATATCCAGCAGTTCAGGAGTACCAGGGCTGGAGCGGAGGAGCGGAGGAGCGGAGGAGAGCGGAGGCCCGGCCGGCAATTCGCCTGAGTCCCGCTTAGAGGGAGTACCAGGGCCTGAAGCGTGATTTAATGATGTTCAACAATTCAGGAGTACCAGGGCCAGGTGCGGAGGAGCGGACGAGCGGAGGGTTGGATGAGTGGAGGAGCGGAGGAGCGGAGGAGAGCGGAAGCCCGGCCCACTTTTTGCCTTAGTCCCGCGGATTGGGAGTACCAGGGCCTGGAGCCTGATATGCCTATGGCAAGCAGTTCAGGAGTACCAGGGCCCAGAGAGGAGGAGCGGAGGAGCGGAGGAGCGGAGGAGCGGAGGTGAGCGGAAGCCCGGCCGAATATTCGCCTAAGTCCCGCGGAAAGGGAGTACCAGGGCCTGGAGCCTGTTTCGCTTATGTCCAGCAGTTCAGGAGTACCAGGGCCGGAGCGGAGGAGCGGAGGAGTGGAGGAGCGGAGGAGCGGAGGAGAGCGGAAGCCCGGCCGACAATTCGCCTAAGTCCCGCGGATTGGGAGTACCAGGGCCTGGAGCGGGGGAGCGGAGGAGCAGATGAGCAGAGGAGCGGAGGAGCGGAGGTGCGGAGGAGGGGAGAAGCGGAAGAGATCGGAAGCCCAGCCGACAATTCTCCTGAGTCCTGCGGAAGGGGATTACCAGGGCCTTCAGCCTGAATCGCTTATGTCTAGCAGTTCAGGAGTACCAGGGCCCGGAGCGGAGGAGCGGAGGAGCGGATGAGAGGAGAAGCGGAGGAGAGCGGAAGCCCGGCCGACAATTCGCCTAAGTCCCGCGGATTGGGAGTACCAGGGCCTGGAGCGGGGGAGCGGAGGAGCAGATGAGCAGAAGAGCGGAGGAGCGGAGGAGCGGATGAGCGGAGGAGCGGAGGTGAGCGGAAGCCCGGCCGACAATTCGCCTAAGTCACACGGATAGGGAGTACCAGGAAACTGGAGCATGATTCGCTTATGTCCAGCGGTTCGGCAGTACCAGGGCCTTGAGCGGAGGAGCGGGGGAGCGGAGGAGCGGATGAGCGGAGGAGCGGAGGAGCGGAGGTGAGCGGAAGCCCGCGGATTGGGAGCACCAGGGCCTGGAGCCTTATATGCCTATGGCAAGCAGTTCAGGAGTACCAGGGCCCAGAGAGGAGGAGCGGAGGAGCGGAGGAGCGGAGGAGCGGAGGAGCGGAGGAGCGGAGGTGAGCGGAAGCCCGGCCGACAATTCGCTTGAGTCCCGCGGAAGGGGAGTACCAGGGTCTGGAGCCTGAATCGCTTATGTCCAGCAGTTCAGGAGTACCAGGGACAGGAGCGGATGAGCGGCAGAGCGGATGAGCGGAAGAACGGAGAAGCGGTGGAGCGGAGGAGCAAAGGAGCGGAGGAGCGGAGGAGCGGAGGAGCGGATGAGAGGAGAAGCGGAAGAGAGCGGAAGCCCGGCCGACAATACACCTGAGTCCCGCGGAGAGGGAGTACCAGGGCCTGGAGCCCGATTCACCCAGGTCCAGCAGTTCAGGAGTACCAGGGCCAGTAGCGGATGAGCGGCGGAGCGGATGAGCGGAAGAACGGAGAAGCGGAGGAGCGGAGGAGCGGAGGAGCGGAGGAGCGGAGGAGCAGAGGCGCGGAGGAGCGGAGGAGAGCGGAAGCATAGACCACAATATGCCTAAATCCCGGAGAAAGGGAGTACCAGGGCCTGTAGCGTGATTAAATGATGTTCAGTAGTTCAGCAGTACCAGGGCCATTGCGGAGGAGCGGCGGAGCAAAGGAGCGGAGGGGCGGATGAGTGGAGGAGCGGAGGAGAGGGGAAGCACGGTCCACATTTCGCCAGAGTCCCGCGGATTGGGAGTACCAGGGCCTTGAGCAGGTTCACTTATATCCAACGGTCAGGAGTACCAGGAACTTGAGCGGAGGAGCGGAGGAGCGGATGAGAAGAGAAGCGGAGGAGAGCGGAAGCCCGGCCGACAATTCACCTGAGTCCCGCGGAGAGGGAGTACCAGGGCCTGGAGCCTGATTCGCCCAGGTCCAGCAGTTCAGGAGTACCAGGGCCAGCAGCGGATGAGCGGAAGAACGGAGAAGCGGAGGAGCGGAGGAGCGGAGGAGCGGAGGAGCGGAGGAGCGGAAGAGCAGAGGAGCGGAGGAGCGGAGGAGAGCGGAAGCCCGTCCGACAATTCGCCTGAGTCCCGCGGAAGGGGAGTACCAGGGTTTGGAGCCTTAATCGCTTATGTCCAGCAGTTCAGGAGTACCAGGGTCAGGAGCGGAGGAGCGGAGGAGCGGAGTACCGGAGGAGCGGAGGAGCGGAGGAGCGGAGGAGCGGAGGAGCGGAGGAGCGGAGGAGCGGAGGAGAGGAGGAGCGGAAGAGCGGAGGAGCGGAGGAGTGGAGGAGAGGGGAAGCACGGTCCATATTTCGACAGAGTCCCGCGGATAGGGAGTAACAGGGCTTGGAGCCTGATTCGCTTATGTCCAGCAGTTCTGGAGTACTAAGGCCCGGAGCGGATCAGCGGCGGAGCGGATGAGTGGAAGAACGGAGAAGCGGTGGAGCGGTGGAGCGGAGGAGCGGAGGAGCAGACTTATGTTTCTCTTCTCAAAGGCGGGGAAGCTTTGGGGCAGCAGGACCCCTTAGACTGGCCAATATGAGCCTTCTATGGACATAGCTCTCCCGGACGTATGACCGGGGCTCCCGGACCTCTTGGTACATACTTGTGAATGATTGGATGAGCTAATGTTTGTTTGGTTGTGGATGCTTTTCGGCTAACGCTATTAGCACAGCTATGAAGACTTAAGGTGTGTGTGTGTCTGTGTGTGTGTGTGAGTGTCTTAGTGTGTTTGTGTGAGTGATGTTGTTTTGGTGGGGGGGGGGGGTCGCGGACAGGGAGTACCAGTGCCAAGAGCGGATGAGCTGAGGAGCGGAGGAGGGCAGAAGCCCGGCCCGTGATTCGCTTATGTCAAGCGGTTCGGGAATTCCAGGGCCCAAAGCGGAGGAGCGGTGGAGCTGAGCTGTGTGTGTGTCTTTGTGTGTTTGTGTGTCAGTGTGTTCTTGTGTGTGTATGTGTGAGAGTTTATTTAGGTGGAGGGGGGGAGTACCAGGGCCCATAGCGGAAGAGCGGTGGAGCTGAGAAGCGGAGGAGCGGAGTAGCGGAAGTATTGTTTCTCCACTCAGAGGCGGGGAAGCTTGGGGGCAGCAGAACCCCTTAGATGGGCTAATATGAGCATTCTCCGGATATAGATCCCCCGGACGTATGATTGGAGCTCCCGGACCATTGGGCACACACATGTGAATGAGTGGAAGAGCTGATGTTTGTTTAGTTGTGGATGCGTTTCGGCTAATGCTATTAGCACAGCTATGATGAGTTAAGGTGTGCGTGTATGTGTGTGTGTGTGTGTGTGTGTGTGTGAGTGTGTCTGTGTGTGTGTGTGAGAGTTTGTTTAGGTGGGGGGGGGGTCGCGGACAGGGAGTACCAGGGCCTCGAGCGGATGAGCTGAGGAGCAGAGGAGGGCATAAGCCCAGCCCGTGATTCCCTTATATCCAGCGGTTCGGGAGTTCCAGGGCCCAAAGCGGAAAAGCGGAGGAGCGGAGAAGCGGAGGAGTGGAGGAGAGCAGAAGCACCTCTCGCAATTCTCCTGAGTTTGCAGGATCGGGAGTACCAGGGCCAATAGCGGAGGAGCGGAGGTGTTGAGAAGCGGAGGAGCGGAGGAGCGATATTATATTACTCTTCTCAAAGGCGGGGAAGCTTGGGGGCAGCAGGACCCCTTAGACCAGCAAATGTGAGCCTTCTCCGGACATAGATGCCCCGGACGTATGACCGGAGATCCAGGACCTCTGGGCACATACATTTGAATGAGTGGACGAGCTAATGTTTGTTTGGTTGTGGATGCGTTTCGGCTAATGCTATTAGCACAGCTATGATGACTTAAGGTGTGTGTGTGTGTGTGGGTGTTTGTGTGTTTGTGTGTTTTTGTGTTCTTGTGTGTGTGTGTGTGTGTGTGTTTGTGTGTGTTTGTGGATCGGGAGTACCAGGGCCTATAGCGGAGAAATGGTGGAGCGGAGAAGCGGACCATTGGGCACACACATGTGAATGAGTGGATGAGCTAATGTTTGTTTGGTTGTGGATGCATTTCGGCTAATGCTATTAGCACAGCTATCATGACTTAATGTGTGTATGTGTGTCAGTGTGTGTGTGTGTGTGAGTGTCTTTGTGTATGTGTGTGATAGTTTGTTTTGGTAGGGGGGGGGGGGGGTCACGGACAAGGAGTACCAGGGCACACACATGTGAATGAGTGGAGGAGCTAATGTTTGTTTGGTTGTGGATGCGTTTCGGCTAAAGCTATTAGCACAGCTATGAAGACTTAAGGTGTGTGTATGAGTGTATATGTGTGTCTGTGTGTGTGTGAGTGTCTTTGTGTGTGTGTGTGTGTGAGAGGCTCTTTTGGTGGGGGGGGGTCGCGGACAGGGAGTACCATAGGGCACACACATGTGAATGAGTGGATGAGCTAATGTTTGTTTGGTTGTGGATGCGTTTCGGCTAATGCTATTAGCACAGCTATGATGAGTTAAGGTGTGTGTGTATGTGTGTATGTGTGTGTGTTTGTGTGTTTTTGTGTGTGTGTGAGTGATTTTGTGTGAGAGTTTGTTTAGGTGGGGGGGGGGGGTACCAGGGCCCATAGCGGAGGAGCGGTGGAGCTGAGAAGCGGAGGAGCGGAGGAGCGGAGGTAATGTTTCTTCTCTCAGAGGCGGGGAAGCTTGGGGGCAGAACCCCTTAGACGGGCTAATGTGAGCATTCTCCGGACATAGATCCCCCGGTCGTATGATTGGAGCTGCCGGACCATTGGGCACACACATGTGAATGAGTGGATGAGCTAATGTTTGTTTGGTTGTGGATGCGTTTCGGCTAATGCTATTAGCACAGCTAAGATGAGTTAAGGTGTGTGCGTGTGTGTGTCTGTGTGTGTGTTCGTGTGTGTGTGTGTGTGTGAGTTTGTTTAGGTGGGGGGGGGGGGTCGCGAACAGGGAGTACCAGGGCCTCGAGCAGATGAGCTGAGGAGCGGAGGAGGGCAGATGCCCGGCCTTGATTCGCTTATGTCCAGCGGTTCGGGAATTCCAGGGCCCAAAGCGGAGGAGCAGTGGTGCTGAGAAGCGGAGGAGCGGAGGAGCGGAGTAGCAGACGTATAGTTTCTCCTCTCAGAGGCGGGGAAGCTTGGGGGCATCAGAACCCCTTAGACGGGCTAATGTGAGCATTCTCCGGACATAGATCCCCCGAACGTATGATTGGAGCTCCCGGACCATTGGGCACACACATGTGAATGAGTGGATGAGCTAATGTTTGTTTGGTTGTGGATGCGTTTCGGCTAATGCTATTAGCACAGCTATGATGAGTTAAGGTGTGTGTGTGTGTGTGTGTGTGTGTGTGTCTGTTTGTTTGTTTTTGTGTCTGTGTGAGGGTGGTCATGTGTGTGTGTGTGAGAGTTTGTTTAGGTGGGGGGGGGGGTACCAAGGCCCATCGCGGAAGAGCGGTGGAGCGGAGAAGCGGAGGAATGGAGGAGCGGAGGTCATTTTTCTCTTCTCAAAGGCAGAGGATGGGAAGTTTGGGGGCAGTAAGACGCTCTAGACCAGCCACTGTGAGCCTTCTCCAGATATAGATCCCCCAGACGTATGATTGGAGCTCCCGGACCATTGGGCACACACATGTGAATGAGTGGATGAGCTAATGTTTGTTTGGTAGTGGATGCGTTTCGGCTAATGCTATTAGCACAGCTATGATGAGTTAAGGTGTGTTTGTGTATGTGTGTGTGTGTGCGTGTGTGTGTTTGTGTGTTTTTGTGTGTGAGTGAGTGTGTTTAGGTGGGGGGGGGGGTACCAGGGCCCATAGCCGAGGAGCGGTGGATCTGAGAAGCGGAGGAGCGGAGGTATTGTTTCTCCTCTCAGAGGCGGGGAATCTTGGGAGCTATTAGCACAGCTATGATGACTTAAGGTGTGTGTGTGTGTGTGTGTGTTTGTGTGTTTGTGTGTTGTGTGTTCTTGTGTGTGTGTGTGTGTGTGTGTTTGTGTGTGCGTTTGTGTATATGTGTGTGACAATTTGTTTAGGTGGGGGGGGGGCGCGGACAGGGGGTAGCTGGGCCTGGAGCGGATGAGCTGTGGAGCGGATGGAGGGCAAAGGCACGTCCCATAATTTTCCTGAGTCCGGCGGATCGGGAGTACCAGGGCCCATAGCGGAGGAGCGGAGGAGCGGTGGAGCGGAGAAGCGAACCATTGGGCACACACATGTGAATGAGTGGATGAGCTAATGTTTGTTTGGTTGTGGATGCATTTCGGCTAATGCTATTAGCACAACTATGATGACTTAATGTGTGTATGTGTGTCAGTGTGTGTGTGTGTGTGTGAGTGTCTTTGTGTATGTGTGTGATAGTTTGTTTTGGTGGGGGGGGGGTCGCGGACACGGAGTACCAGGGCACACACATGTGAATGAGTGGATGAGCTAATGTTTGTTTGGTTGTGGATGCGTTTCGGCTAAAGCTATTAGCACAGCTATGATGAGTTAAGGTGTGTGTGTATGTGTGTGTGTGTGTGTTTGTGTGTTTTTGTGTGTGTGTGAGTGATTTTGTGTGAGAGTTTGTTTAGGTGGGGGGGGGGGGGGGTGGGGAGTACTAGGGCCCATAGCGGAGGAGCGGTGGAGCTGAGAAGCGGAGAAGCGGAGGAGCAGAGGAGCGAAGGTAATGTTTCTTCTCTCAGAGGCGGGGAAGCTTGGGGGCAGAAGAACCCCTTAGACGGGCTAATGCTCACATTCTCCGGACATAGATCCCCCGGACGTATGATTGGAGCTCCCGGACCATTGGGCACACACATGTGAATGAGTGGATGAGCTAATGTTTGTTTGGTAGTGGATGCGTTTCGGCTAATGCTATTAGCACAGCTATGATGAGTTAAGGTGTGTTTGTGTGTGTGTTTGTGTGTGTTTTTGTGTGTGTGTGAGTGTGTTTAGGTGGGGGGGTTACCAGGGCCCACAGCGGAGGAGCGGTGGAGCTGAGAAGCGGAGTAGCGGAGGTATTGTTTCTCCTCTCAGAGGCGGGGAAGCTTGGGAGCTATTAGCACAGGTATGATGACTTAAGGTGTGTGTGTGTGTGTGTGTGTTTGTGTGTTTGTGTGTTCTTGTGTGTTTGTGTGTTCTTGTGTGTGTGTGTGTGTGTGTTTGTGTGTGCGATTGTGTATATGTGTGTGACAGTTTGTTTAGGTGGGGGGGGGGGGCGCGGACAGGGGGTAGCTGGGCCTGGAGCGGATGAGCTGTGGAGCGGATGGAGGGCAGAAGCACGTCCCATTCAGCCGCCGGCAACCATAAAAACCTATCTTTAACTTAAAAACAAACAAAAATGTGCAATATCTCATTTCTGTGCAATATTCAGAAACTGTGCAATATTTCATCTCATAACAGCTACATTGTGCAATATTTCATCTCATCTCATAACAGTTACACTATAATGTTCCCTTCTATCATACTATTGCGCACTCCTTACCTCACTTGTTACTAAGACACTTATAGTTTTATCAGTGCTTACTAAGACACTATAGTTTCACTGAAACACTTTATAGTTTATAGTTTATTTTTATTTATAATTCTGCCTTTCTTTTATTATTTATTACTGTTATATTTTCTGTAACTCTGGCACTGCAATTTCCTTCGGGATTAATAAAGTTGTTCTGATTCTTATTCTTAATTCTCCTGAGTCCGGCGGATCGGGAGTACCAGGGCCCATAGTGGAGGAGCGGTGGAGCGGAGAAGCGGACCATTGGGCACACACATGTGAATGAGTGGATGAGCTAATGTTTGTTTGGTTGTGGATGCGTTCGGCTAATGCTACTAGCACAGCTATGATGACTTAATGTGTGTATGTGTGTCAGTGTGTGTGTGTGTGTGAGTGTCTTTGTGTATGTGTGTGATAGTTTGTTTTGGTGGGGGGGGGGTCGCGGACACGGAGTACCAGGGCACACACATGTGAATGAGTGGATGAGCTAATGTTTGTTTGGTTGTGGATGCGTTTCGGCTAAAGCTATTAGCACAGCTATGAAGACTTAAGGTATGTGTATGTGATTATGTGTGTGTCTGTGTGTGTGTGAGTGTCTTTGTGTGTGTGTGTGTGTGTGAGAGGCTCTTTTGGTGGGGGGGGGGGTCGTGGACAGGGAGTACCATTGGGCACACACATGTGAATGAGTGGTTTAGCTAATGTTTGTTTGGTTGTGAATGCGTTTCGGCTAATGCTATTAGCACAGCTATGATAAGTTCAGGTGTGTGTGTATGTGTGTGTGTGTGTGTTTGTGTGTTTTTGTGTGTGTGTGAGTGATTTTGTGTGAGAGTTTGTTTAGGTGGGGGGGAGGGGGGGGAGTACCAGGGCCCATCGCGGAGGAGCGGTGGAGCTGAGAAGCGGAGGAGCAGAGGAGCGGAGGTAATGTTTCTTCTCTCAGAGGCGGGGAAGCTTGGGGGCAGAAGAACCCCTTAGACGGGCTAATGTGAGCATTCTCCGGACATAGATCACCCGGTAGTATGATTGGAGCTGCCGGACCATTGGGCACACACATGTGAATGAGTGGATGAGCTAATGTTTGTTTGGTTGTGGATGCGTTTCGGCTAATGCTATTAGCACAGCTAAGATGAGTTAAGGTGTCTGTGTGTGTGTGTGTGTGTGTGTGTTTGTTTTTGTGTCTGTGTGAGTGTGTTCGTGTGTCTATGTGTGAGAGTTTGTTTAGGTGGGAGGGGGTACCAGGGCCCATCGCGGAGGAGCGGAGGAGCGGAGGAGCGGTGGAGCGGAGAAGCGGAGGAATGGAGGAGCGGAGGTAATGTTTCTCTTCTCAATGGCAGAGGATGGGAAGTTTAGGGGCAGTAGGACGCCGGTGCGAGCGATGCGTTTCAAGGCGTATTGCATGTGTGTATGGAGGGGGGGGTCTACAGGACACCGCGGACCGGCAATGGTGCACCTTCTCCGGACATCGATCCCCGAAACGTCGGCATGGACCTCCCGGAGCAGCCGGCGTGTACATGTGAATGAATGGAGGAGCTAATGTGTGTGTGGGGGGTGGTGGTGGTGGTGGTGGTGGGGGGGGGGGGCGTTTCGGCTAATGCTATCAGCACAGCTATGATTATCCCCAGAACGTTGAGAACGAGCTCCCGGAACTCCAGACATGCGTATATAAAAGAGTGGAATTAAGGTGTGTGTGAGTGTGTCTGTGTGTGTGTGTGTGTGTGTGTGTGTGTGTGTGTCTGTGTGTGTGTGTGTGTGTGTGTGTGTGTGTGTGTGTGTGTGTGTGTGTATGTGTGGGACAGAAATAATGTCGGGGACAGAAATTGTTATTAGCCTGCTGGCAGATGACACAACCTTAGTTTTGAAAAATGAACATCAAGTCCCAATAAGCGTTGAAAAAATTAAAACATTCTCCAAGGCTTCAGGATTGTCATTAAACTTAAAGAAATGCAAAATTCTTGCGCTGCATGACTCACCACTAAAGGAAATCAGCAATGTTCCTATCAAATCAGAAATAAAATACTTGAGCATTTTCCTATCTGAGGACCAAAAGTTAAATCAATCCAGGAACATTGAATCTAAACTGAATCAAAGTAAAGCAAAATTGAATATATGGCTCCAAAGAGATTTATCAATATTAGGCCCGATATATTTGACTAAAATGGAATGTTTATCCAGATGTATATACCCAGTGTATTCCAATGCTGCTCCAAATCAACTCATAAAATCTATTAACCAAATAAATTTCAACTTTATCTGGAGGAACAGACCACACCATCTAAAAAAATCACATATGGGGAAAGAAACAAGTGAGGGAGGGCTGAAAGTGATAGAGTTGGACTGCCTGAATGGGACATTGAAGGTGAACTGGTTGAAATCCTGGATCAAACATCATCATTTTTTCTGGTATTGTACTCCAAACTACTTATTCAACAAAGTCGGTGGCCTAAGTCTTGTGCTTATCTCTGACTTGGATATCAACAAGATTCCTGTCCAATTTTCAGAGTTCCATAAACAAATACTATTATACTGGAAAATGATATATGTACACAATTTCTCACCACACAGTACAATAATTTGGAACAATAGATATGTACTGCGTGGCAACAAACCTCTGTTTTACAAGGAATGCTTTGAGAAAGGTATATGGTCAAGAATTGACTTGATGGATGACAATGGCAGTCCTCTAGACTATGAACAGTTCTGTACTACACACAGATTTAAGCCTCCCATATTAGAGTTGATAACGTTATGAAACGCACTGCCTCGACAATTTGTATTCCTGACCAAAAATATAATGACGCACCGAACCGTACAACTACAGTTACCCCGACTATCACTCCAGGGAATCTCAATTCTGGACAGAAAGTGCAGCAACTCCTTTATTAGGACATGTTTCACAGGAAACTTATTCCCTGGACGTCAAAACAAAAATAATATTTGAAATAAATTTGATAAGGAATCGATTGCCACGCTGCGAACTATGTGTCTGACTCTACCCATACCCCCCAAGGCAAAAAGAGACCCACTTCTAAATTATGAATGACATCTACCCATCTAAGGAATTATTGCGGGTACGCTTTACTTTTGAAGATAATATTTGTACATTTTGTGAAGACAACATTGAAACCACTGACCATATATTTTTTCTCATTCTCATTCCATCATCACCAGTTTCCCTCTCAAAAGATGATATCACATTTGGTTTACTTATAAGCAACATAACAGATGAACTCTATGTCAATGTTCTTTTAGGCCTGGCCAAGTTCTTCATTCACAAAAACAGAATGCAAAAATGCTCCCCAAATTTTAATTTCTTCATAAACGATTTTGAATTATAAAAAAAAATCCTTAAAACTTATGGAAAAATCCAAAAACTAAAAAATATACAGTTACCCATGTCTGAGATTCCTTTTTTTTGGAAAAAAAAAAACAACAACTTAATTACATGTTATATTCCCCTTGCAATTTTTTTTTTCGTTTTAATTTTTTATTTGTCTATCTATTGATTTAATTATTTCCTTTTAATTTCTTTTTTTTGTCTAGCACTGTAAATTTCTCACAAACCGTTAACACTATTAACTTCTGATTACATACAGAACAAATGTCCTTATGTCCGTTGCTTCCTCATCCCTGGTTGTTTCATTGACATTCAGTTCTACCTTGCCATGTTTATTTGTACATTTGTATATTTGTGTGTACTATTTATGTTCAATTAAAAACAGTTTGATGTCTGAGATTCCTTGTGAACGGCCAACTTAATTACATGTTGTATTCCCCTTGCAATTTTTTTTTTAGTTTTTAATTTTATTTTTCTATCTATTCATTTAATTATTTCCTTTTAATTTTCTGTTTTTGTCCAGCATTAAAAATTTCTCGCAAACCGTTAACACTATTAACTTCTGATTACATACAGAACGAATGCCCTTGTGTCTCCCGTCACCCCCCCCCGTCCCCCCGCTTTTTCCTTACGGTGGCAGACACTGAGATCGAAAGCAAATGGGTGTCATTGCAATGCAGTAACAGGGTGATAACAGCCGTGTTTGAAGTGTGTAGGGGCTTATAGGAGAGCAGAAGCACGTCACGCTATTCGCCTGAGTTCGGAGGATCGGGAGTACCAGGGCCCATAGCGGAGGAGCAGAGGAGTTGAGAAGCGGAGGAGCGGAGGAGCGGAGTTATGTTTCTCTTCTCAAAGGCGGGAAGCTTGGGGGCAGCAGGACCCCTTAGACCGGCCAATGTGAGCCTTCTCCGGACATAGATCACCCGGACGTATGACTGGAGCTCCCGTACCTCTGGGCACACACATATGTGAATGAGTGGATGAGCTAATGTTTGTTTTGTTGTGGATACGTTTCGGCCAATGCTATTAGCACAGCTATGATGAGTTCAGGTGTGTGTGTGTGTGTGTGTGTGTGTGTGTGTGTGTGTGTGTGTGTGTGTGTGTGTGTGTTGCTGTGTGTGTGTGTGTGTGTGTGTGTGTGTGTGTGTGTGTGTGTGTGTGTGTGTGTGTGTGTGTGTGTGTGTGTGTGCGTGTGTTTATGTGTGTGTGAGAGTTTGTTTTGTTGGGTGGGTGGGGGGGGGGGGTTCCCGCGGACTGGGAGTACCAGGGCCACGAGCGGATGAGCTGAGGAGCGGAGGAGGGCAGATGCCCGGCCTTGATTCGCTTATGTCCAGCGGTTTGGGAGTTCCAGGGCCCAAAGCGGAGGAGCGGAGGACAGCAAAAGCCCTGTCCGCAATTCACCTGAGTCTGGCGGATCGGTAGTACCTGGTTCCGCAGCGGAGGAGCGGAGGAGCTGAGAAGCGGAGGAGCGGAGGAGATGTTTCTCTTCTCAGAGGCGGCGAGGGGGGGGGGGAGCAGGACCCCTTACCCTTATCCCCCGGACGTTTGAGTGGAGCTCCCGGACTTCCGGGCACGCACATGCGAATGACTGGATGACAGGGAGTGCCAGGGCCTGGAGCGGATGAGCAGAGGAGAGGCGGAGGGCAGAAGCCCGGCCCGGTTCGGGAGTTCCAGGGTCCAAAGCGGGGGAGCGAAGAAGCGGAGGAGAGCAGAAGAGCAGAAGACTGGCCCGGAATTCACCGAAGTCCCGCAGATCGGGAGTTCCAGGGCCCGGAGCGGAAGAGCGGAGGAGCGGAGGAGCGGAGTGAAGCGGAAGCCCGTCTTAACAACAAGGAAATTACAGATGAGGCTATAATTTCCACAGAAATCTTTAAATTCTATAGCCACCTATACACTTCGACATTATCAAAAAGCGATTGTGACTCCTTTCCAACAAATATTCCTCAATATATTCCAAAAATAAACAACAACAAACAACATATGTTTGTTTTGTATATGTTTATATATAAACAACAAAAAATATACAGTTTGATGTCCGAGATTCCTTGTGAATCGCCAACTTAATTACATGTTGTATTCCCCTTGCAATCTTTTTTCGTTTTAATTTTTTATTTTGTCTATCTATTGATTTAATTATTTCCTTTTAATTTCTTTTTTTGTCTAGCATTGTAAATTTCTCACAAACCGTTAACACTATTAACTTCTGATTACATACAGAACGAATGTCCTTATGTCCATTGCTTCCTCATGCCTGGTTGTTTCATTGACCTTCAGTTCTACCTTGCCATGTTTATTTGTACATTTGTATATTTGTGTGTACTATTTATGTTCAATTAAAAAAAAAAAAAAAAAGAATGAGAGGCTGAGAAAATCTCCATGTCTCTCTCTCTCCCCCCCTTAATGTCCCCCCCCCCCCCTTCCTCACGGCGGCCGACGCAATGTGATTCTCGCCGTTGTTGTGGAAGTAGGGTAAAGGATTCCCCGCGTCGGTGCGAGCGATGCGTTTCAAGGCGTATTGCATGTGTGTATGGAGGGGGGGGGGTCTACAGGATACCGCAGGCCGGCAATGGTGCACCTTCTCCGGACATCGATCCCCGAAACGTCGGCGTGGAGCTCCCGGAGCAGCCGGCGTGTACATGTGAATGAATGGAGGAGCTAATGTGTGTGTGGGGGGTGGTGGTGGTGGTGGTGGTGGTGTGGGGGGCGGGGGGCGTTTCGGCTAATGCTATCAGCACAGCTATGATTATCCCCAGAACGTTGAGAACGAGCTCCCGGAACTCCAGACATGCGTATATAAAAGAGTGGAATTAAGGCGTGTGTGTGTGTGTGTGTCTGTGTGTGTGTGTGTGTGTGTGTGTGTGTGTGTGTGTGTGTGTGTGTGTGTGTCGGACAGAAATAATGTTGGGGACAGAAATTGTTATTAGCCAGCTGGCAGATGACACAACCTTAGTTTTGAAAAATGAACATCAAGTCCCAATAAGTGTTGAAAAAATTAAAACATTCTCCCGGAGCAGCCGGCGTGTACATGTGAATGAATGGAGGAGCTAATGTGTGTGTGGTGGTGGTGGTGGTGGGGGGGGGGCGTTTCGGCTTGACGGGAAAGATACCAAATGTGTCACAAATGCAAAAGTTTGGTGCTGTGTGCTATGCATACAAGCACAACAAAAAGAAACTTGACTCAAGAGGTGAGAAGGGAGTTTTCATTGGATATGACAAAAATAGTCCAGCTTATTTTGTATATTATCCAAATAGTGAAAGAGTACTAAAACAGACTGCTAAAATTTGTGTCGAACCCATCTCCAGAGCAACAAACCCAGAAAGAGATGAGCTCAGACCAGGATGATGATGATGATGATGATGATGATGATGATGATGATGATGATGATGATGATCAGTTAGACATTTAAAGAGGCAAGGAGTTCCCTCAATGCTGACAAGTGGATGAAATCTATGGACGAAGAGATGGAGTCATTGAGAGAGAAGAACACTTTTACCCTAACACAGCTACCCCAAGGCAAGTGTGCAGTGGGGGTGGGGGTGGGGGGTGGGGGGCGTATGCGCTAAAAAGAAATGAAGATGGCACAAACAAATATAAAGCTCGGTATGTTGCTAAGGGCTACAGTCAAAAGTATGGCACGGATTTCGAGGAAACATTTTCTCCAACAGCAAATATGACAAGTGTGAGGGTGTTTATGCAGAAATCAGTTCCGGAAAATTTGTTCTTACACCAAATGGATGTAAAGACAGCCTATCTTCATACACCCATAGATTGTGAGCTCTGTGTAGAACAACCAGAAGGGTATGAAGTGACAAATAAAAAACAGAAGCTGGTGTGTAAACTTAAAAAGTCACTATACGTCCCTGAACAAGCCGGTCGTCATTGGGATCTGATGCTCCATTCTTACTTGATTGACAATGACTTTATTCAGAATGAAGCAGATCATTGTGTTTATGTCAAAGAAAACCAAAATGACAAGGTCATCATCATAATATGGGTAGATGATTTAATCATAGCTGCGAGTGATGAGGAAGTAATGAAAGAGGTGAAAATCATGCTTACAGCTAGATTTAAAATGAAGGACATGGGCAAAGTGATCAAAATCAATACCCAGAAAATATGTCAGTCAGAAGAGTGTGTTAAGATGTCACAAAGAAAATATGTGAAAAGGTAGCCCTACAGTATTGTCCAACACAAGAGATGCCGGCACATGTTATGACAAAGCCTGCATCACAGTTTAAGTTGTTGAATTTTTCAAAGTTGTTGTTTGTTGTTTGGGTCATGAGTATTTTATTTTGATGTAAATGGGCAAAGATACCAATAATATGAGAGCAAGTGGGGGCGTTGTTAACTGAGAAATATGCTCTCAATTATTTTCCGTTTTATTTCCAAGGGCCAGTCTCAGCTTCCGGTCAACAGGATCCCGCAGACCGGCCAAGGTGCACCTTCTTCGGACACGGATCCCCTTGACGTCGGCGTGAAGCTCCGGGAGCACCAGACATGCACTTATGAATAAGCGGAGGAGTCAACTCCATAAGTCCTCCACTCAGGGCCTCGGTGTCACTGAATCGAGCAATTTGGTTTTTAATGTTTAAAAATCGGCTTAACATTGAGGTGGAAAACACAGCGGTATCGTTAAAATACAGTAACAGGGTGATAACATCCATGTAAGAAGTGGAGGGGGATTTATTGCACTCACGGCCCCACTCGTTTATTCCTCTCATACACAGCGGCCAGATCACCTGCTGGAGCTCCAAGCGCTGTGCACAGTCGGATGCCGCCATCTAGCGGACATAAAATGTAAGGAAGCGGAGGGAGAAAGCCATCCGGTGTTCCCCGAGTAGCGGCGACGAACGAGTTTAGAGCCGTGGAGAAGGTTTGCTTCCCCCCCAACCTCTCTTTCTTACTTCTTCTTCTTCTTCTTCTTCTTCTTCTTCTTCTTCTTCTTCTTCTTCTTCTTCTTCTTCTTCTCCTTCTTCTTCTTCTTCTTCTTCTTCTTCTTCTTCTTCTTCTTCTTTTGTCTTTTCCCGTCAGGTGTGGCCACAGCGAGTCAACTTTCTCCATCTAACCCTATTCTCCGTATCCTCCTCTCTCACACCAACTACCTTCATATCCTCTCTCACCACGTCCATAAATCCTCTCTTTGGTCTTCCTCGAGACCTCTTGCCTTGCAGCTCCAATTCCAGCATCCGTCTACCAATATATTCTCTATCCCTCCTCTGTACATGACCGAACCATCTCAGTCTGGCTTCTCTGACCTTCTCTCCAAAACATCGAACATGTGCTGTTCCTCTGATACTCATTCCTGATCCTATCAATCCTGGTCACTCCGTAAGAGAACCTCAACATCTTCATATCTGCAACCTCTAGTTCTGCCTGCTGTCTTTTTGTCATTGTAACAGTTTCTAGTCCATACATCATCGCTGGTCTAACCACTGTCTTGTACACCTTTGTACACCTTGGTAATGGGCAACCCCGTATCTGACCGTGTGACACAGCCAAGCAGTGCAGACAATGTGAGACGATCAACTAGAACCAAAAAGAAGCCCAGTTACTTTAATAGTTATGTGACTAGTGCTATTGACGATGACCAAGTGTTCACTAACATTGACTACTGTTATAGACTGGCGTGTGGTGTCCCACAGACATTTAAAGAGGCAAGGAGTTCCCTCAATGCTGACAAGTGGATGAAATCTATGGACGAAGAGATGGAGTCATTGAGAGAGAACAACACTTTTACCCTAACACAGCTACCCCAAGGCAAGTGTGCAGTGGGGGTGGGGGTGGGGGGTGGGGGGCGTAAGCGCTAAAAAGAAATGAAGATGGCACAAACAAATATAAAGCTCGGTATGTTGCTAAGGGCTACAGTCAAAAGTATGGCACGGATTTCGAGGAAACATTTTCTCCAACAGCAAATATGACAAGTGTGAGGGTGTTTATGCAGAAATCAGTTCCGGAAAATTTGTTCTTACACCAAATGGATGTAAAGACAGCCTATCTTCATGCACCCATAGATTGGTGGTGGTGGTGGTGGTGGTGGTGTGTGTGGGGGGGGGGGGGGGGGGGCGTTTCGGCTAATGCTATCAGCACAGCTATGATTATTCCCAGAACGTTGAGAACGAGCTCCCGGAACTCCAGACATGCGTATATAAAAGAATGGAATTAAGGTGTGTGTGAGTGTGTGTGTGTGTGTGTGTGTGTGTGTGTGTGTGTGTGTGTGTGTGTGTGTGTGTGTGTGTGTGTGTGTGTGTGTGTGTGTGTGTGTTTGTGTGTGTGTATGTGTGGGACAGAAATAATGTCGGGGACAGAAATTGTAATTAGCCTGCTGGCAGATGACACAACCTTAGTTTTGAAAAATGAACATCAAGTCCCAATAAGCGTTGAAAAAATTAAAACATTCTCCAAGGCTTCAGGATTGTCATTAAACTTAAAGAAATGCAAACTTCTTGAGCTGCATGACTCACCACTAAAGGAAATCAGCAATGTTCCTATCAAATCAGAAATAAAATACTTGAGCATTTTCCTATCTAAGGACCAAAAGTTAAATCAGTCCAGGAACATTGAATCTAAACTGAATCAAAGTAAAGCTAAATTGAATATATGGCTCCAAAGAGATTTATCAATATTAGGCCCGATATATTTGACTAAAATGGAATGTTTATCCAGATGTATATACCCAGTGTATTCCAATGCTGCTCCAAATCAACTCATAAAATCTATTAACCAAATAAATTTCAACTTTATCTGGAGGAACAGACCACACCATCTAAAAAAATCACATATGGGGAAAGAAACAAGTGAGGGAGGGCTGAAAGTGATAGAGTTGGACTGCCTGAATGGGACATTGAAGGTGAACTGGTTGAAATCCTGGATCAAACATCATCATTTTTTCTGGTATTGTACTCCAAACTACTTATTCAACAAAGTCGGTGGCCTAAGTCTTGTGCTTATCTCTGACTTGGATATCAACAAGATTCCTGTCCAATTTTCAGAGTTCCATAAACAAATACTATTATACTGGAAAATGATATATGTACACAATTTCTCACCACACAGTACAATAATTTGGAACAATAGATATGTACTGCGTGGCAACAAACCTCTGTTTTACAAGGAATGCTTTGAGAAAGGTATATGGTCAATAATTGACTTGATGGATGACAATGGCAGTCGTCTAGACTATGAACAGTTCTGTACTACACACAGATTTAAGCCTCCCATATTAGAGTTGATAAAGTTACGAAACGCACTGCCTCGACAATTTGTATTCCTGACCAAAAATATAATGACGCACCGAACCGTACAACCACAGTTACCCCGACTATCACTCCAGGGAATCTCAATTCTGGACAGAAAGTGCAGCAACTCCTTTATTAGGACATGTTTCACAGGAAACTTGTTCCCTGGACGTCAAAACAAAAATAATATTTGAAATAAATTTGATAAGGAATCGACTGCCACGCTGCAAACTATGTGTCTGACTCTACCCATACCCCCCAAGGCAAGAAGAGACCCACTTCTAAATTATGAATGAAATCTACCCATCTAAGGAATTATTGCAGGTACGCTTTACTTTTGAAGATAATATTTGTACATTTTGTGAAGACAACATTGAAACCATTGACCATATATTTTTTCTCATTCTCATTCCATCGTCACCAGTTTCCCTCTCAAAAGATGATATCACATTTGGTTTACTTATAAGCAACATAACAGATGAACTCTGTGTCAATGTTCTTTTAGGCCTGGCCAAGTTCTTCATTCACAAAAACAGAATGCAAAAATGCTCCCCAAATTTTAATTTCTTCATAAACGATTTTGAATTATAAAAAAAAATCCTTAAAACTTATGGAAAAATCCAAAAACTAAAAAATATACAGTTACCCATGTCTGAGATTCCTTTTTTTGGAAAAAAAGAAAAACAACTTAATTACATGTTATATTCCCCTTGCAATTTTTTTTTCGTTTTAATTTTTTATTTGTCTATCTATTGATTTAATTATTTCCTTTTAATTTCTTTTTTTTGTCTAGCACTGTAAATTTCTCACAAACCGTTAACACTATTAACTTCTGATTACATACAGAACAAATGTCCTTATGTCCGTTGCTTCCTCATCCCTGGTTGTTTCATTGACATTCAGTTCTACCTTGCCATGTTTATGTGTACATTTGTATATTTGTGTGTACTATTTATGTTCAATTAAAAACAGTTTGATGTCTGAGATTCCTTGTGAACGGCCAACTTAATTACATGTTATATTCCCCTTACAATTTTTTTTTTTAGTTTTTAATTTTATTTTTCTATCTATTTATTTAATTATTTCCTTTTAATTTTCTGTTTTTGTCTAGCATTAAAAATTTCTCGCAAACCGTTAACACTATTAACTTCTGATTACATACAAAACGAATGCCCTTATGTCCCCCCCCCCGTCCCCCCCGCTTTTTCCTTACGGTGGCACTGAGATCAAAAGCAAATGGGTGTCATTGTAATGCAGTAACAGGGTGATAACAGCCGTGTTTGAAGTGTGTAGGGGCTTATAGGAGAGCAGAAGCACGTCACGCTATTCGCCTGAGTTCGGAGGATCGGGAGTACCAGGGCCCATAGCGGAGGAGCAGAGGAGTTGAGAAGCGGAGGAGCGGAGTTATGTTTCTCTTCTCAAAGGCGGGGAAGCTTGGGGGCAGCAGGACCCCTTAGACCGGCCAATGTGAGCCTTCTCCGGACATAGATCACCCGGACGTATGACTGGAGCTCCCGTACCTCTGGGCACACACATATGTGAATGAGTGGATGAGCTAATGTTTGTTTTGTTGTGGATACGTTTCGGCCAATGCTATTAGCACAGCTATGATGAGTTCAGGTGTGTGTGTGGGTGTTTGTGTGTGTGTGTGTGTGTGTGTGTGTGTGTGTGTATGGGTGTGTGTCTGTGTGTGTGTGTGTGTGTCTGTGTGTGTGTGTGTGTGTGTGTGTGTGTGTGTGCGTGTGTTTATGTGTGTGTGAGAGTTTGTTTTGGTGGGTGGGTGGGGATGGGGGGGTTCCCGCGGACTGGGAGTACCAGGGCCTCGAGCGGATGAGCTGAGGAGCGGAGGAGGGCAGATGCCCGGCCTTGATTCGCTTATGTCCAGCGGTTCGGGAGTTCCAGGGCCCAAAGCGGAGGAGCGGAGGACAGCAAAAGCCCTGTCCGCAATTCACCTGAGTCTGGCGGATCGGTAGTACCTGGTTCCGCAGCGGAGGAGCGGAGGAGCTGAGAAGCGGAGGAGCGGAGGAGATGTTTCTCTTCTCAGAGGCGGCGAGGGGGGGGGGGGGGGGGGGCGCAGGACCCCTTACCCTTATCCCCCGGACGTTTGAGTGGAGCTCCCGGACATCCGGGCACGCACATGCGAATGACTGGATGACAAGGAGTGCCAGGGCCTGGAGCGGATGAGCAGAGGAGAGGCGGAGGGCAGAAGCCCGGCCCAGTTCGGGAGTTCCAGGGTCCAAAGCGGGGGAGCGAAGAAGCGGAGGAGAGCAGAAGAGCAGAAGACTGGCCCGGAATTCACCGAAGTCCCGCAGATCGGGAGTTCCAGGGCCCGAGCGGAAGAGCGGAGGAGCGGAGGAGCGGAGCAAAGCGGAAGCCCGTCTTAACAACAAGGAAATTACAGATGAAGCTATAATTTCCACAGAAATCTTTAAATTCTATAGCCACCTATACACTTCGACATTATCAAAAAGCGATTGTGACTCCTTTCCAACAAATATTCCTCAATATATCCCAAAAATAAACAACAACAAACAACATATGTTTGTTTTGTATATGTTTATATATAAACAACAAAAAATATACAGTTTGATGTCTGAGATTCCTTGTGAATCGCCAACTTAATTATATGTTGTATTCCCCTTGCAATCTTTTTTCGTTTTAATTTTTTATTTGTCTATCTATTGATTTAATTATTTCCTTTTAATTTATTTTTTTGTCTAGCATTGTAAATTTCTCACAAACCGTTAACACTATTAACTTCTGATTACATACAGAACGAATGTCCTTGATGCGTTTAAGTTTGCAGCTTCTTCGTTTTCCATGTTTCGGAAGGAATTCACAAGTTTGCCTTGTTTGAATCGTCTTTTATTTTCTTCTTCACAGCTCCGGGAATCAACATCGGTTAGCCATGGGACATGTACAGTACAGAGTGAGGGAAAAGTTCCCGCCAGCACCGCTATACCAAAAAAAAAACACTGACGTAGAAGTTAACGTCAAGTTAGCTGAACAGTCGCGAAAAACTAAAACAAGTCCCAAACCTTGTCATAAAGTGCCATGCATTTCCTGAGAGTAGATAGAAATACAACATATGTATACTAGAATGTAAACTCAAATAAAACTAATGAGATCACCTATCTCAACACCCCCTCTTGATCTCAACATCCAAAAAAAAACTTTGGACATTTTAATTTCCAAAGAACCACTTTTTGAATTTTTCTATTTTTACCTTTGTCATGAGTTTTGTCGAGATGTCTGCCAACATGTCCTCTGATGGACAATAGATAAGATTTATTTAACCCTCACTGAGTGCTTCACGAATGAAATGATATTTTACATCAATGTGTTTTGACCTTTGTCTGTTTACAGGATTCTTACTCAGTGCGATGGCCCCCTGATTGTCTCCGTAGATTGTTGTGCAACTGTACATTTTGTTGTCCATACCGTTTAACAGTTGAGACAGGTACATGTTTTCTTGTGCGGTGGTGGCTCGGCCGATGTATTCAGCCTCACATGTTGACAGGGCCACTGTGGGCTGTTTCCTTGACTTCCATGCAATGGCTGGGCCTTGTTTTGTTAAACTGAAACAGTAGCCTGTAGTGCTACGTCTGTCTTCTACAGATGATGCCCAGTCTGAATCACTGTAAGCTATCAGGTTCAAATCCTCCTTATTTGTCTTGAAACTTAGTTCATAATCAGCTGTCCCCTTCAAATACCTCAGAACATGTTTTGCAGCTACTAAGTTTTCTACTTTTGGCATTGCCAGATTCTGTGATAGTTTGCTCACTATCCAGCTGATATCAGGTCTGGTGCAAGTCATGGCATAAATAAGACTGCCTACAATCTCACGATATTCTTTGGGGTCGACAGGTTCACTTTGCTCATTTTCATCAGCTACAGGGATGCCCTCTAATTTTTGCTCACTTGGAGTAGATCTTGCTTTACATTCTGACATTCCAAATCTCTCTAGCATTTTTAGGATGTACTTTGTCTGGTTCATTTTGATTTCATCCCCCTTTTGTTCAAATTGTATGCCCAAAAAATATGATAGTTTCCCCAGGTCTTTCATGTTGAACTTGAATTTCATGTTCTGTTTAAACGTGCTGAGTGCATCATTGCTGCTTGCGGCAATAATTAAATCATCTACCCAAATTATTACAATGATTGTGTCACCATTTTCCGTCTGTTTTCTGTACACACAGTGGTCAGAGAGATTTCTCACAAAGTTGTCCTGTTCTAAATGGTCATTAAGGAGTTCATACCAGTTTCTTCCTGATTGTTTCAGGCCATAAAGAGATTTCTTTAATCTATACACTAGTTTCTCTCCTGTTTCTGACATCATTTCAAACCCTTCTGGTTGTTCCAAGAAAATCTCCTCATGTATAGGAGCATGTAAATATGCCGTCTTAACATCCATTTGATGGACAATGAGGTTATTTTGTACAGCTATCTGCATTAGTGCCCGCACTGATGTAATGTTAGCTGTCGGTGCAAAAGTTTCATAGTAGTCTATGCCTTCTGTTTGATTGTAACCCTTCGCTACATATCTGGCCTTAAATATTTGTCCTCCTTCAGCATTTTCTTTAAGGGCAAATACCCATTTTCCTCCAATTACTTTTCTCCCTTCAGGTAAAGTTGTCAGTTCAAATGTGTCATTCTGTTTAAGCGAGTCAATCTCTTCCCTCATGGCACAATTCCACCCGGGTGCCAGTGGTGGCACCCGGGTGGAATTGTGCCATGAAATCTTCTTCTTCTTCTTTCGGCTTTTCCCGTCAGGGGTCGCCACAGCGAGTCAACCTTCTCCATCTAACCCTATTCTCTGTATCTTCCTCTCTCACACCAGCTACCTTCATATCCTCTCTCACTACGTCCATAAATCTTCTCTTTGGTCTTCCTCGAGACCTATTGCCTGGCAGCTCCATTTCCAGCATCCGTCTACCAATATATTCACTATCTCTTCTCTGTACATGACCGAACCATCTCAGTCTGGCTTCTCTGACCTTCTCTCCAAAACATCAAACATGTGCCGTCCCTCTGATAGACTCATTCCTGATCCTATCCATCCTGGTCACTCCCAAAGAGAACCTCAACATCTTCATCTCTGCAACCTCTAGTTCTGTCTGCTGTCTTTTGGTCATTGGAACAGTTTCTAGTCCAAACATCATCGCTGGTCTCACCACTGTCTTGTACACCTTTCCTTTTATTCTGGCCGATAGTCTTCTATCACATAGTACCCCTGACACTTTTCTCCAGCCATTCCAACCTGCTTGGACCCGTCTCTTCACCTCTTTTACGCACTCTCCGTTGCTCTGGACTGTTGACCCTAAGTACCTGAAATCCTCCAGCTTCTTGATCTCCACTCCCTGTAGCCTCACCGCTCCACCCGAGTTCCTCTCGTTCACACACATATATTCTGTCTTGCTGTGACTAACTTTCATTCCTCTCCTTTCCAGAGCATACCTCCACCTCTCTAGATTTTCCTCTACCTGTTGTCTGCTCTCACTACAGATCACAATGTCATCCGCAAACATCATGGTCCATGGGGATTCCTGTCTAACCTCATCTGTCAGCCTACCCATCACCATTGCGAACAAGAAGGGGCTCAGAGCTGATCCCTGATGGAGTCCCACCTCCACCTTGAACTTCTCCTGCACCAGTCTAACATACTTCTCTGCCACTCCAGACTTCCTCATACAATACCAGAGCTCCTCTCTTGGCACCCTGTCATATGCTTTTTCTAGGTCTACGAAAACGCAATGCAGCTCCCTCTGGCCTTCTCTGTACTTTTCTATTAGCATTCTCAACGCAAATACTGCATCTGTAGTACTCTTCCTAGGCATGAAGCCATACTGCTGTTCACAAATGCTGACTTCTGCTCTCAGTCTAGTTTCCACTACTCTTTCCCATAACTTCATTGTATGGCTCATCAACTTTATCCCTCTGTAGTTGCCACAATTCTGCACATCCCCTTTATTCTTAAAAATAGGCACCATCCCACTTTGTCTCCATTCTTCAGGCATCTTCTCACTCTCTAAGATCCTGTTGAATAATCTAGTCAGAAAATCTACCGCTGCCTCTCCTAGACACTTCCACACCTCCACAGGTATATCATCAGGACCAACTGCTTTTCCACTCTTCATCCTCTTCAATGCCTTCCTCACTTCACTTTTACTCATTTTTGCTACTTTGTGGTCTACAATAATCACCTCTTCTACCCTTGCCTCTCTTTCATTTTCCACATTCATCAGCTCTTCAAAGTACTCTTTCCATCTTCCTGTCACTCTTCTAGCATCTGTCAATACATTTCCCTCTCTGTCCTTTATCACCCGGACCTGCTGTACATCCTTTCCATCTTTATCTCTCTGTTTCGCCAACTTGTATAGATCATTTTCAGCCTCCTTACTATCCAACCGAGTATACAAGTCATCATAAGCCCTTTGTTTTGCCTTTGCTACCTCTATCTTTACCTTTCGCCGCATCTCCCTGAACTCCTGTCTGTTCTCTTCAGTCCTCTCAGTATCCCACTTCTTCTTCGCTAACCATTTTCTCTGTATACACTCCTGCACTTCCTCATTCCACCACCAAGTCTCCTTATCTACTTTCCTTCCAGATGACACACCAAGTACTCTTCTACCTGTCTCCCTGATCACACTAGCTGTTGTTGTCCAATCATCTGGAAGCTCTCCCTGACCACCCAGACCCTTTCTCAACTCCTCCCTGAAAACCATGCAACACTCTGCTGCAATAATTAAATCATCTACCCAAAGCAAATCTTCTCCACGGCTCTAAACTCGTTCGTCGCCGCTACTTGGGGATCACCGGATGGCTTTCTCCCTCCGCTTCCTTACATTTTATGTCCGCTAGATGGCGGCATCCGACTGTGCACAGCGCTTGGAGCCCCACCAGGTGATCTGGCCGCTGTGTATGAGAGGAATAAACGAGTGGGGCCGTGAGTGCAATAAATCCCCCTCCACTTCTTACATGGATGTTATCACCCTGTTACTGTATTTTAACGATACCGCTGTGTTTTCCACCTCAATGTTAAGCCGATTTTTAAACATTAAAAACCAAATTGCTCGATTCAGTGACACCGAGGCCGTGAGTGGAGGACTTATGGAGTTGACTCCTCCGCTTATTCATAAGTGCATGTCTGGTGCTCCCGGAGCTTCACGCCGACGTCACGGGGATCCGTGTCCGAAGAAGGTGCACCTTGGCCGGTCTGCGGGGTCCTGTTGACCGGAAGCTGAGACTGGCCCTTCGAAATAACACGGAAAATAATTGAGAGCATATTTCTCAGTTGACAACGCCCCCACTTGCTCTCATATTATTGGTATCTTTGCCCATTTACATCAAAATAAAATACTCATGACCCAAACAACAAACAACAACTTTGAAAAATTCAACAACTTAAACTGTGATGCAGGCTTTGTCATAACATCTGCCGGCATCTCTTGTGTTGGACAATACTGTAGGGCTACCTTTCCACATATTTTCTTTGTGACATCTTAACACACTCTTCTGACTGACATATTTTCTGGGTATTGATTTTGATCACTTTGCCCATGTCCTTCATTTTAAATCTAGCTGTAAGCATGATTTTCACCTCTTTCATTACTTCCTCATCACTCGCAGCTATGATTAAATCATCTACCCATATTATGATGATGACTTTGTCATTTTGGTTTTCTTTGACATAGACACAATGATCTGCTTCATTCTGAATAAAGTCGTTGTCAATCAAGTAAGAATGGAGCATCAGATTCCAATGACGACCTGCCAAATTTTCCTGAACTGATTTCTGCATGAACACCCTCACACTTGTCATATTTGCTGTTGGAGAAAATGTTTCCTCAAAATCCGTGCCATACTTTTGACTGTAGCCCTTAGCAAAATAACGAGCTTTATATTTGTTTGTGCCAACTTCATTTCTTTTTAGCGCATACACCCACCCCCCCCACCCCCACTGCACACTTGCCTTGGGGTAGCTGTGTTAGGGTCAAAGTGTTGTTCTCTCTCAATGACTCCATCTCGTCGTCCATAGATTTCATCCACTTGTCAGCATTGAGGGAACTCCTTGCCTCTTTAAATGTCTGTGGGACACCACACGCCAGTCTATAACAGTAGTCAATGTTAGTGAACACTTGGTCATCGTCAATAGCACTAGTCACATAACCATTAAAGTAACTGGGCTTCTTTTTGGTTCTAGTTGATCGTCTCACATTGTCTGCACTGCTTGGCTGTGTCACACGGTCAGATACGGGGCTGCCCATTTCCAAGGTGTACAAAGGTGTACAAGACAGTGGTGAGACCAGCGATGATGTATGGACTAGAAACTGTAGAAGAAGAAGAAGAAGAAGAAGAAGAAGAAGAAGAAGAAGAAGAAGAAGAAGAAGAAGAAGAAGAAGAAGAAGAAGAAGAAGAAGAAGAAGAAGTTAGAAAGAGAGGGTGGGGGGGAAGCAAACCTTCTCCACGGCTCTAAACTCCTTCGTCGCCGCTACTCGGGGAACACCGGATGGCTTTCTCCCTCCGCTTCCTTACATTTTATGTCCGCTAGATGGCGGCATCCGACTGTGCACAGCGCTTGGAGCTCCAGCAGGTGATCTGGCTGCTGTGTATGAGAGGAATAAACGAGTGGGGCCGTGAGTGCAATAAATCCCCCTCCACTTCTTACATGGATGTTATCACCCTGTTACTGTATTTTAACGATACCGCTGTTTTTTCGACCTCAATGTTAAGCCGATTTTTAAACATTAAAAAACCAGATTGCTCGATTCAGTGACACCGAGGCCGTGAGTGGAGGACTTATGGAATCGACTCCTCCGCTTATTCATATATGTGATGTCTGGTGCTCCCGGAGCTTCACGCCGACGTCACAGGGATCCGTGTCCGAAGAAGGTGCACCTTGGCCGGTCTGCGGGGTCCTGTTGACTGGGAAGTTGAGACTGGCCCTTGGAAATAAAACGGAAAATAATTGAGAGCATATTTCTCAGTTAACAACGCCCCCACTTGCTCTCATATTATTGGTATCTTTGCCCATTTACATCAAAATAAAATACTCATGACCCAAACAACAACTTTGAAAAATTCAACAACTTAAACTGTGATGCAGGCTTTGTCATAACATGTGCCGGCATCTCTTGTGTTGGAAAATACTGTAGGACTACCTTTCCACATATTTTCTTTGTGACATCTTAACACACTCTTCTGACTGACATATTTTCTGGGTATTGATTTTGATCACTTTGCCCATGTCCTTCATTTTAAATCTAGCTGTAAGCATGATTTTCACCTCTTTCATTACTTCCTCATCACTCGCAGCTATGATTAAATCATCTACCCATATTATGATGATGAATTTGTTATTTTGGTTTTCTTTGACATAGACACAATGATCTGCTTCATTCTGAATAAAGTCATTGTCAATCAAGTAAGAATGGAGCATCAGATTCCAATGACGACCGGCTTGTTCAGGGACGTATAGTGACTTTTTAAGTTTACACACCAGCTTCTGTTTTTTATTTGTCACTTCATACCCTTCTGGTTGTTCTACACAGAGCTCACAATCTATGGGTGCATGAAGATAGGCTGTCTTTACATCCATTTGGTGTAATAACAAATTTTCCGGAACTGATTTCTGCATAAACACCCTCACACTTGTCATATTTGCTGTTGGAGAAAATGTTTCCTCGAAATCCGTGCCATACTTTTGACTGTAGCCCTTAGCAACATACCGAGCTTTATATTTGTTTGTGCCATCTTCATTTCTTTTTAGCGCTTACGCCCCCCACCCCCCACCCCCACCCCCACTGCACACTTGCCTTGGGGTAGCTGTGTTAGGGTAAAAGTGTTCTTCTCTCTCAATGACTCCATCTCTTCGTCCATAGATTTCATCCACTTGTCAGCATTAAGTGAACTCCTTGCCTCTTTAAATGTCTGTGGGACACCACACGCCAGTCTATAACAGTAGTCAATGTTAGTGAACACTTGGTCATCGTCAATAGCACTAGTCACATAACTATTAAAGTAACTGGGCTTCTTTTTGGTTCTAGTTGATCGTCTCACATTGTCTGCACTGCTTGGCTTTGTCACACGGTCAGATACGGGGTTGCCCATTACCAAGGTGTACAAAGGTGTACAAGACAGTGGTGAGACCAGCGATGATGTATGGACTAGAAACTGTTACAATGACAAAAAGACAGCAGGCAGAACTAGAGGTTGCAGATATGAAGATGTTGAGGTTCTCTTACGGAGTGACCAGGATTGATAGGATCAGGAATGAGTATCAGAGGAACAGCACATGTTCGATGTTTTGGAGAGAAGGTCAGAGAAGCCAGACTGAGATGGTTCGGTCATGTACAGAGGAGGGATAGAGAATATATTGGTAGACGGATGCTGGAATTGGAGCTGCAAGGCAAGAGGTCTCGAGGAAGACCAAAGAGAGGATTTATGGACGTGGTGAGAGAGGATATGAAGGTAGTTGGTGTGAGAGAGGAGGATACGGAGAATAGGGTTAGATGGAGAAAGTTGACTCGCTGTGGCCACATCTGACGGGAAAAGACAAAAGAAGAAGAAGAAGAAGAAGAAGAAGAAGAAGAAGAAGAAGAAGAAGAAGAAGAAGAAGAAGAAGAAGAAGAAGAAGAAGAAGAAGAAGGGGAAGAAGAAGAAGAAGAAGAAGAAGAAGAAGAAGAAGAAGAAGAAGAAGAAGAAGAAGAAGAAGTAAGAAAGAGAGGTTGGGGGGGAAGCAAACCTTCTCCACGGCTCTAAACTCGTTCGTCGCCGCTACTCGGGGAACACCGGATGGCTTTCTCCCTCCGCTTCCTTACATTTTATGTCCGCTAGATGGCGGCATCCGACTGTGCACAGCGCTTGGAGCTCCAGCAGGTGATCTGGCCGCTGTGTATGAGAGGAATAAACGAGTGGGGCCGTGAGTGCAATAAATCCCCCTCCACTTCTTACATGGATGTTATCACCCTGTTACTGTATTTTAACGATACCGCTGTGTTTTCCACCTCAATGTTAAGCCGATTTTTAAACATTAAAAACCAAATTGCTCGATTCAGTGACACCGAGGCCGTGAGTGGAGGACTTATGGAGTTGACTCCTTCGCTTATTCATATGTGCATGTCTGGTGCTCCCGGAGCTTCACGCCGACGTCCCGGGGATCCGTGTCCGAAGAAGGTGCACCTTGGCCGGTCTGCGGGATCCTGTTGACCGGAAGCTGAGACTGGCCCTTGGAAATAAAACGGAAAATAATTGAGAGCATATTTCTCAGTTAACAACGCCCCCACTTGCTCTCATATTATTGGTATCTTTGCCCATTTACATCAAAATAAAATACTCATGACCCAAACAACAAACAACAACTTTGAAAAATTCAACAACTTAAACTGTGATGCAGGCTTTGTCATAACATGTGCCGGCATCTCTTGTGTTGGACAATACTGTAGGGCTACCTTTCCACATATTTTCTTTGTGACATCTTAACACACTCTTCTGACTGACATATTTTCTGGGTATTGATTTTGATCACTTTGCCCATGTCCTTCATTTTAAATCTAGCTGTAAGCATGATTTTCACCTCTTTCATTACTTCCTCATCACTCGCAGCTATGATTAAATCATCTACCCATATTATGATGATGACCTTGTCATTTTGGTTTTCTTTGACATAAACACAATGATCTGCTTCATTCTGAATAAAGTCATTGTCAATCAAGTAAGAATGGAGCATCAGATCCCAATGACGACCGGCTTGTTCAGGGACGTATAGTGACTTTTTAAGTTTACACACCAGCTTCTGTTTTTTATTTGTCACTTCATACCCTTCTGGTTGTTCTACACAGAGCTCACAATCTATGGGTGCATGAAGATAGGCTGTCTTTACATCCATTTGGTGTAAGAACAAATTTTCCGGAACTGATTTCTGCATGAACACCCTCACACTTGTCATATTTGCTGTTGGAGAAAATGTTTCCTCGAAATCCGTGCCATACTTTTGACTGTAGCCCTTAGCAACATACCGAGCTTTATATTTGTTTGTGCCATCTTCATTTCTTTTTAGCGCATACGCCCCCCACCCCCCACCCCCACCCCCACTGCACACTTGCCTTGGGGTAGCTGTGTTAGGGTAAAAGTGTTCTTCTCTCTCAATGACTCCATCTCTTCGTCCATAGATTTCATCCACTTGTCAGCATTGAGGGAACTCCTTGCCTCTTTAAATGTCTAACTGATCATCATCATCATCATCATCATCATCATCATCATCATCATCATTATCATCATCATCCTGGTCTGAGCTCATCTCTCTCTGGGTTTGTTGCTCTGGAGATGGGTTCGACACAAATTTTAGCAGTCTGTTTTAGTACTCTTTCACTATTTGGATAATATACAAAATAAGCTGGACTATTTTTGTCATATCCAATGAAAACTCCCTTCTCACCTCTTGAGTCAAGTTTCTTTTTGTTGTGCTTGTATGCATAGCACAAAGCACCAAACTTTTGCATTTGTGACACATTTGGTTTCTTTCCCGTCAAGCCGAAACGCCCCCCCCCCCCCCCCCCCACCACCACCACCACCACACACACATTAGCTCCTCCATTCATTCACATGTACACGCCGGCTGCTCCGGGAGCTCCACGCCGACGTTTCGGTGATCGATGTCCGTAGAAGGTGCACCATTGCCGGCCTGCGGTATCCTGTAGACCCCCCCCCTCCATACACACATGCAATACGCCTTGAAACGCATCGCTCGCACCGACGCGGGGAATCCTTTACCCTACTTCCACAGCAACGGCGAGAATCACATTGCGTCGGCCGCCGTGAGGAAGAGGGGGGGGGCATTAAGGGGGGGAGAGAGAGAGACATGGAGATTTTCTCAGCCTCTCATTCTTTTTTTTTTTTTTTTTAATTGAACATAAGTAGTACACACAAATATACAAATGTACAAATAAACATGGCAAGGTAGAACTGAATGTCAATGAAACAACCAGGCATGAGGAAGCAAAGGACATAAGGACTGTTGAGATAGGTGATCTCATTAGTTTTATTTGAGTTTACATTCTAGTATACATATGTTTTATTTGTATCTACTCTCAGGAAATGTATGGCACTTTATGACAAGGTTTGGGACTTGTTTTAGTTTTTCGCGACTGTTCAGCTAACTTGACGTTAACTTCTACGTCAGTGTTCTTTTTTTGGTATAGCGGTGCTGGCGGGAATTTTTCCCTCACTCTGTACTGTACATGTCCCATGGCTAACCGATGTTGATTCCCGGAGCTGTGAAGAAGAAAATAAAAGACGATTCAAACAAGGCAAACTTGTGAATTCCTTCCGAAACATGGAAAACGAAGAAGCTGCAAACTTAAACGCAACAGGTTATGGGCCCAGGCAACGAACAAAAGGAGGAAGATGGCAACGTTTGGTTTTCGATGGAGACGAAAACAACTACGAGCTTTGGGAAGTAAAGTTTCTGGGACACATGCGACTCGAAGGTTTGAAAGAGACAATACTTTCAACTGTTGAGCCCGACCCAGATAAAAATGCAGAATGCTACGCTGAGCTTATCCAGTTCCTCGATGATAAAAGTCTATCATTGGTAATGAGGGAAGCCGCAGATGACGGTCGAAAAGCTTTGAAAATATTACGGGATCATTACGCCAGCCAGGGTAAGCCCAGAATTATTTCCCTGTACAGCGAACTATGCTCACTCAAGAAGGAACCCGACGAAACAATAACAGATTACATTATCAGAGCAGAAAAGGCAGTCACCGCTCTGAGAAACACAAAACAGGTGATAAGTGATGAGCTGATGATCGCTATGGTTATGAAAGGGCTTCCAGAACCGTACAAGCCCTTCGTCAGTCACGTAACTCAGAGCAGTGAAGAAATGACGTTTATTCAGTTCAAGAGTAAACTAAGAAGTTATGAAGAGACTGAAAAGTTTGACAGCAAAACCAAATCAGACAATGTCATGAAAGTGGACATGTCAACGGTGATCTGCTATGGATGTGGAAACCGTGGCCATATGGCAAAAGCTTGTCACCAAAAATCAGGGCCAAAATGGTGCAGCTATCACAGAAGCACAACCCACACCGATGAGACATGCAGAAGAAAATCCAAGCCCAAAGAAGACTCGGTCAAACAAAACACAGACATCCAAGACAAAGATAAGGAAGATGAGCAAACTTTTGTATTCAAGGTCAGTCAAAAAGTCCCTCCGGAAAATATCAGAAAAAATGGACTGATGGTAGACTGTGGCGCTACATCACACATCATAACACAAGAAGACAAATTCATAAGATTTGATGAGTTTTTCAACCCAAACAAACATTACATGGAGCTAGCAGACGGGACCAGAAGAAACAAAGTGGCACTAAAAAGAGGTGATGCAGAAGTGTTACTCCAGGACATTGAAGGAAAACCTGTCCTGGTAACCTTAAGGGGAGCCTTATTCATCCCATCATATCCTCAGGACTTCATATCGGTGAAGGCAGCCACAGCTGATGGAGCCAGCGTGATATTCAAAGAAGGAGAGAACAGACTCATAACCAAAGAAGGAAAAATTTTCAGCATTGAGGAATGTGACAGACTCTACTACATAAGAACGGTAAATTATCAACAACTTTATGATGATACAGTAAATGACATGATGTCCAGAGATAGAGTAAACTTAACTTGTGATGTCAAAACATGGCATGAGATTATGGGACACTGCAATGTAAAAGATGTATTAAAATGACCAAACTTAGTCGAGGGTATGAAGATTACAGGTCAGACCAAGGTAGACTGTAACGTAGACTGTAACGTATGCACGGAGGGAAAATTCACAAATAGCAGAAAAGGGCAAGCTGATGCAAAAGCTGATGCACCCCTAAAAATGGTACACACTGACTTATCAGGCCCGATTGAACCAGCTGGTCAAGAAGGGCATAAGTATGTCATTTCATTCACAGATGATTATTCAGGGGCAGTATTTGTATATTTTCTCAAATACAAGAGTGAAGCTACATTAGCAACAGAGAAGTTCCTTGCTGACAGCGCAGCGTATGGTCGTGTCAAATGTATCAGGTCAGACAACGGGACTGAATACACAGGAAATGCTTTTCAATCTCTTCTAAGAGAGAAAGGCATAAGACATGAAACATCATCCCCATACTCTCCCCATCAAAATGGGACAGCAGAAAGACAATGGAGGACCCTTTTTGAAATGGCAAGGTGTATGCTAATAGCAAAAGGATTACCAAAGGTTTTGTGGCCTTATGCTGTCCAGACCGCTGCCCATATTCGAAATAGATGTTACAATGACAGACACAAAAATACCCCATACTTCATGTTAACAGGGAGAAAGCCAAATCTTTCAAAAATGTGGATATTCGGAACTGAGTGTTATGCATACAAACATGACACTAAGAAATTGGATCCCAGATGTGAAAGAGGAATATTTGTGGGATACAGTAAGAAAAGCCCTTCATACCTGGTCTATAATCCACTTACAGAAAAAGTGTCAAAACAGAGACTGGTGAAATTTATCAAAAAGGGAAGAATTGAACAACAAACACAAACTGATGATTATGAGACAGAAATCCAGGGATATGAAGACACAGAATCTACAGATGAAACCAGTATAGATGTGTCACAAAGTGAAAATAAAACAGACAACCATATACAAAATGAGGATGAGAGTACTAACGCAGATGTGTCACATGACGAAGAAACAGCAGAAAATGTCCAAAATGAAAAAGAGACGGGGTCAGACATAAAACCCAGATATAATCAAACCAGTCGCTATCCTAGACGAAAAAGGGTCGTTCCAAGGTATTTAGAGGATTATCAGACAGACTATATTAACAATGATAAAAATCATACAACTATTGATTACTGTTACAGGACTGTGTGCGGAGTCCCACAGAATTATAGTGAAGCACTGAAGTCACCACTGGCACCCGGGTGGAATTGTGCCATGAGGGAAGAGATTGACTCGCTTAAACAGAATGACACATTTGAACTGACAACTTTACCTGAAGGGAGAAAAGTAATTGGAGGAAAATGGGTATTTGCCCTTAAAGAAAATGCTGAAGGAGGACAAATATTTAAGGCGAGATATGTAGCTAAGGGTTACAATCAAACAGAAGGCATAGACTACTATGAAACTTTTGCACCGACAGCTAACATTACATCAGTGCGGGCACTAATGCAGATAGCTGTACAAAATAACCTCATTGTCCATCAAATGGATGTTAAGACGGCATATTTACATGCTCCTATACATGAGGAGATTTTCTTGGAACAACCAGAAGGGTTTGAAATGATGTCAGAAACAGGAGAGAAACTAGTGTATAGATTAAAGAAATCTCTTTATGGCCTGAAACAATCAGGAAGAAACTGGTATGAACTCCTTAATGACCATTTAGAACAGGACAACTTTGTGAGAAATCTCTCTGACCACTGTGTGTACAGAAAACAGACGGAAAATGGTGACACAATCATTGTAATAATTTGGGTAGATGATTTAATTATTGCCGCAAGCAGCAATGATGCACTCAGCACGTTTAAACAGAACATGAAATTCAAGTTCAACATGAAAGACCTGGGGAAACTATCATATTTTTTGGGCATACAATTTGAACAAAAGGGGGATGAAATCAAAATGAACCAGACAAAGTACATCCTAAAAATGCTAGAGAGATTTGGAATGTCAGAATGTAAAGCAAGATCTACTCCAAGTGAGCAAAAATTAGAGGGCATCCCTGTAGCTGATGAAAATGAGCAAAGTGAACCTGTCGACCCCAAAGAATATCGTGAGATTGTAGGCAGTCTTATTTATGCCATGACTTGCACCAGACCTGATATCAGCTGGATAGTGAGCAAACTATCACAGAATCTGGCAATGCCAAAAGTAGAAAACTTAGTAGCTGCAAAACATGTTCTGAGGTATTTGAAGGGGACAGCTGATTATGAACTAAGTTTCAAGACAAATAAGGAGGATTTGAACCTGATAGCTTACAGTGATTCAGACTGGGCATCATCTGTAGAAGACAGACGTAGCACTACAGGCTACTGTTTCAGTTTAACAAAACAAGGCCCAGCCATTGCATGGAAGTCAAGGAAACAGCCCACAGTGGCCCTGTCAACATGTGAGGCTGAATACATCGGCCGAGCCACCACCGCACAAGAAAACATGTACCTGTCTCAACTGTTAAACGGTATGGACAACAAAATGTACAGTTGCACAACAATCTACGGAGACAATCAGGGGGCCATCGCACTGAGTAAGAATCCTGTAAACAGACAAAGGTCAAAACACATTGATGTAAAATATCATTTCATTCGTGAAGCACTCAGTGAGGGTTAAATAAATCTTATCTATTGTCCATCAGAGGACATGTTGGCAGACATCTCGACAAAACTCATGACAAAGGTAAAAATAGAAAAATTCAAAAAGTGGTTCTTTGGAAATTAAAATGTCCAAAGTTTTTTTTTGGATGTTGAGATCAAGAGGGGGTGTTGAGATAGGTGATCTCATTAGTTTTATTTGAGTTTACATTCTAGTATACATATGTTGTATTTGTATCTACTCTCAGGAAATGCATGGCACTTTATGACAAGGTTTGGGACTTGTTTTAGTTTTTCGCGACTGTTCAGCTAACTTGACGTTAACTTCTACGTCAGTGTTTTTTTTTTGGTATAGCGGTGCTGGCGGGAATTTTTCCCTCACTCTGTACTGTACATGTCCCATGGCTAACCGATGTTGATTCCCGGAGCTGTGAAGAAGAAAATAGAAGACGATTCAAACAAGGCAAACTTGTGAATTCCTTCCGAAACATGGAAAACGAAGAAGCTGCGAACTTAAACGCAACAGTTTGGTTGTGGATGCGTTTCGGCTAATGCTATTAGCACAGCTATGATGAGTTAAGGTGTGTTTGTGTGTGTGTGTGTGTGTGTGTGTGTGTGCGTGTGTGTGAGTGTGAATTTGTTTAGGTGGGGGGGGGTTGCGGACAGGGAGTACCGGGGCCTCGTACGATAAGCTGAGGAGCGGAGGAGGGCAGAAGCCTGGCCCGTGATTCGCTTATGTCCAGCGGTTCGGGAATTCCAGGGCCCAAAGCGGAGGAGCGATGGAGCTGAGAAGCGGAGGAGCGGAGGTAATGTTTCTCCTCTCAGAGGCGGGGAAGTTTGGGGGCAGAAGAACCCCTTAGACTGGCTAATGTGAGCATACTCCGGACAAAGATCCCCCGGACGTATGATTGGAGCTCTCGGACCATTGGGCACACACATGTGAATGAGTGGATGAGCTAATGTTTGTTTGGTTGTGGATGCGTTTCGGCTAATGCTATTAGCACAGCTATGATGAGTTAAGGTGTGTGTGTATGTGTGTGTGTGTGTGTGTGTGTGTGTGTTTGTGTGTTTTTGTGTGTGTGTGAGTGTGTTTGTGTGTGTGTGTGTGAGAGTTTGTTTAGGTGGGGGGGGGGGTACCAGGGCCCATAGAGGAGGAGCGGTGGAGCTGAAAAGCGGAGGAGCGGAGGTAATTTTTCTCCTCTCAGAGGCGGGGAAGCTTGGGGGCAGAAGAACCCCTTAGACCGGCCAATGTGAGCCTTCTCCGGACATAGATCACCCGGACGTATGACTGGAGCTCCCGTACCTCTAGGCACACACATATGTGAATGAGTGGATGAGCTAATGTTTGTTTTGTTGTGGATACGTTTCGGCCAATGCTATTAGCACAGCTATGATGAGTTCAGGTGTGTGTGTGTGTGTGTGTTTGTGTGTGTGTTGTGTGTGTGTGTGTGTGTGTGTGTGTGTGTGTGTGTGTGTGTGTGTGTGTGCGTGTGTTTATCTGTGTGTGAGAGTTTGTTTTGGTGGGGGGGGGGGGGTTCCCGCGGACAGGGAGTACCAGGGCCTGGAGCGGATGAGGTGAGGAGCGGAGGAGGGCAGAAGCCCGGACCGTGATTCGCTTATGTCCAGCGGTTCGGGAGTTCCAGGGCCCAAAGCGGAGAAGCGGAGGACAGCAAAAGCCCTGTCCGCAATTCACCTGAGTCTGGCGGATCGGTAGTACCTGGTTCCGCAGCGGAGGAGCGGAGGAGCGGAGGAGCGGAGGAGCGGAGGAGCGGAGGAGCGGAGCAAAGCGGAAGCCCGTCTTAACAACAAGGAAATTACAGATGAGGCTATAATTTCCACAGAAATCTTTAAATTCTATAGCCACCTATACACTTCGACATTGTCAAAAAGCGATTGTGACTCCTTTCCAACAAATATTCCTCAATATATCCCAAAAATAAACAACAACAAACAATATATGTTTGTTTTGTATATGTTTATATATAAACAACAAAAAATATACAGTTTGATATCTGAGATTCCTTGTGAGTCGCCAACTTAATTACATGTTGTACTCCCCTTGCAATCTTTTTTTCGTTTTAATTTTTTATTAGTCTATCTATTGATTTAATTATTTCCTTTTAATTTCTTTTTTTGTCTAGCATTGTAAATTTCTCACAAACCGTTAACACTATTAACTTCTGATTACATACAGAACGAATGTCCTTATGTCCTTTGCTTCCTCATGCCTGGTTGTTTCATTGACATTCAGTTCTACCTTGCCATGTTTATTTGTACATGTGTATAGTTGTGTGCACTATTTATGTTCAATTAAAAAAAAAAAAAGAATGAGAGGCTGAGAAAATCTCCATGTCTCTCTCTCCCCCCCCTTAATGCCCCCCCCCCCCCCCCCCTTCCTCACGGCGGCCGACGCAACGCGATTCTCGCCGTTGTTGTGGAAGTAGGGAAAAGGATTCCCCGCGTCGGTGCGAGCGATGCGTTTCAAGGCGTATTGCATGTGTGTATGGAGGGGGGGGGGGTCTACAGGACACCGCAGACCGGCAATGGTGCACCTTCTGCGGACATCGATCAGCGAAACGTCGGCGTGGAGCCCCCGGAGCAGCCGGCGTGTACATGTGAATGAATGGAGGAGCTAATGTGTGTGTGGGGTGGTGGTGGTGGTGGTGGTGGTGGTGTGTGTGGGGGGGGGCGTTTCGGCTAATGCTATCAGCACAGCTATGATTATTCCCAGAACGTTGAGAACGAGCTCCCGGAACTCCAGACATGCGTATATAAAAGAGTGGAATTAAGGTGTGTGTGAGTGTGTGTGTGTGTGTGTGTGTGTGTGTGTGTGTGTGTGTGTGTGTGTGTGTGTATGTGTGGGACAGAAATAATGTCGGGGACAGAAATTGTTATTAGCCTGCTGGCAGATGACACAACCTTAGTTTTGAAAAATGAACATCAAGTCCCAATAAGCGTTGAAAAAATTAAAACATTCTCCAAGGCTTCAGGATTGTCATTAAACTTAAAGAAATGCAAACTTCTTGAGCTGCATGACTCACCACTAAAGGAAATCAGCAATGTTCCTATCAAATCAGAAATAAAATACTTGAGCATTTTCCTATCTAAGAACCAAAAGTTAAATCAGTCCAGGAACATTGAATCTAAACTGAATCAAAGTAAAGCTAAATTGAATATATGGCTCCAAAGAGATTTATCAATATTAGGCCGGATATATTTGACTAAAATGGAATGTTTATCCAGATGTATATACCCAGTGTATTCCAATGCTGCTCCAAATCAACTCATAAAATCTATTAACCAAATAAATTTCAACTTTATCTGGAGGAACAGACCACACCATCTAAAAAAATCACATATGGGGAAAGAAACAAGTGACGGAGGGCTGAAAGTGATAGAGTTGGACTGCCTGAATGGGACATTGAAGGTGAACTGGTTGAAATCCTGGATCAAACATCATCATTCTTTCTGGTATTGTACTCCAAACTACTTATTCAACATAGTCGGCAGCCTAAGTCTTCTACTTATCTCTGACTTGGATATCAACAAGATTCCTGTCCAATTTTCAGAGTTCCATAAACAAATACTATTATACTGGAAAATGATATATGTACACAATTTCTCACCACACAGTACAATAATTTGGAACAATAGATATGTACTGCGTGGCAACAAACCTCTGTTTTACAAGGAATGCTTTGAGAAAGGTATATGGTCAAGAATTGACTTGATGGATGACAATGGCAGTCGTCTAGACTATGAACAGTTCTGTACTACACACAGATTTAAGCCTCCCATATTAGAGTTGATAAAGTTACGAAACGCACTGCCTCGACAATTTGTATTCCTGACCAAAAATATAATGACGCACCGAACCGTACAACTACAGTTACCCCGACTATCACTCCAGGGAATCTCAATTCTGGACAGAAAGTGCAGCAACTCCTTTATTAGGACATGTTTCACAGGAAACTTATTCCCTGGACGTCAAAACAAAAATAATATTTGAAATAAATTTGATAAGGAATCGATTGCCACGCTGCGAACTATGTATCTGACTCTACCCATACCCCCCAAGGCAAAAAGAGACCCACTTCTAAATTATGAATGACATCTACCCATCTCAGGAATTATTGAGGGTACGCTTTACTTTTGAAGATAATATTTGTACATTTTGTGAAGACAACATTGAAACCACTGACCATATATTTTTTCTCATTCTCATTCCATCGTCACCAGTTTCCCTCTCAAAAGATGATATCACTTTTGGTTTACTTTTAAGCAACATAACAGATGAACTCTGTGTCAATGTTCTTTTAGGCCTGGCCAAATTCTTCATTCACAAAAACAGAATGCAAAAATGCTCCCCAAATTTGAATTTCTTCATAAACGATTTTGAATTATAAAAAAAAACCTTAAAACTTATGGAAAAATCCAAAAACTGAAAAATATACAGTTACCCATGTCTGAGATTCCTTTTTTTTGGAAAAAAAAAACAAAACAACTTAATTACATGTTATATTCCCCTTGCAATTTTTTTTTCGTTTTAATTTTTTATTTGTCTATCTATTGATTTAATTATTTCCTTTTAATTTCTTTTTTTGTCTAGCACTGTAAATTTCTCACAAACCGTTAACACTATTAACTTCTGATTCCATAAAGAACAAATGTCCTTCTGTCCGTTGCTTCCTCATCCCTGGTTGTTTCATTGACATTCAGTTCTACCTTGCTATGTTTATTTGTACATTTGTATATTTGTGTGTACTATTAATGTTCAATTAAAAACAGTTTGATGTCTGAGATTCCTTGTGAACGGCCAACTTAATTACATGTTATATTCCCCTTACAATTTTTTTTTTTAGTTTTTGATTTTATTTTTCTATCTATTTATTTAATTATTTCCTTTTAATTTTCTGTTTTTGTCTAGCATTAAAAATTCTCGCAAACCGTTAACACTATTAACTTCTGATTACATACAGATCGAATGCCCTTATGTCTCCCGTCACCCCCCCCCCCCCCGTCCCCCCCGCTTTTTCCGTACAGTGGCAGACACTGAGATCAAAAGCAAATGGGTGTCATTGTAATGCAGTAACAGGGTGATAACAGCCGTGTTAGAAGTGTGTAGGGGCTTATAGGAGAGCAGAAGCACGTCACGCTATTCGCCTGAGTTCAGAGGATCGGGAGTACCAGGGCCCATAGCGGAGGAGCAGAGGAGTTGAGAAGCGGAGGAGCGGAGGAGCGGAGTTATGTTTCTCTTCTCAAAGGCGGGAAGCTTGGGGGCAGCAGGACCCCTTAGACCGGCCAATGTGAGCCTTCTCCGGACATAGATCACCCGGACTCATGACTGGAGCTCCCGTACCTCTGGGCACACACATATGTGAATGAGTGG